>NC_135507.1:36357006-36546025 GCF_052857255.1 Amblyomma americanum | reverse complement strand
TTTCCCGCGTGGTTAACGTCAGAGACGGAGACTTCCCGTCAAGCAATCAATGCTAGCCTGCTCGAATATTCATGCGTCCCGCGTGGGCCTGCAGACATCGCAGCTTGAGTCGACTTTCCCGCCTGAAGGGGCAAATGTATTCAAGGCGCTCGCTCCCTGCCGGGTTGCCGGCTGCATGCGTCCGCAAGCACAGTTTGTTGACAAGCAGTCTGATTACGAGATGTCCTTCAAGCGGCGGCCACACGCTCTAGGCGAGAAAAGGACTCGGGCTTCGTTTTGAGTTTTACTTTTTTTATGTTTCGTTGCATTGTTCTTCTTTGACAAACGCGCCCAAGAAGTGTTTTCTCTGGTTTTCTGCAGGGAGCAATTCCGCGTCAGTTTGTGTACATCTGCCGTGCTGGTTGGTTTTAAGGGTTCTTCAAGGAAGACAAGTTTAAGACAGGCGACTCTGTAAAGTTAGAGGGAACTAAGAATGGCACTAGACAAGGCAAACTACGAAGGCGAAATAGATTAATGCCTCAGAGGCAACTAGTAGATAACGAAGTTTGCATAGTGGAATGTAAACAATTTAAATGCGGCTATGCATGTCCAACATTCGTGGACTGAAACTTCAAAATTGGAAAACTAATATACTGGCGAAGGAATTTTCAAGGCAATAGTCCATTCTTCCGATATGTAGAAAAATATTTCTTTTATAGTGTTTCAATCGCTCGCATCGAGCAGTTAATTCTTCCAAAGAAAACCAATAGGGAACACTATCGAGGACCGGAAAAACGTCAATAAAAAAAACAACGCAAGCCTGCCGACGGTAGATATGCGGATATATTTATTGTCGTGGTGAAATCATGCAATATATAAAATAACTGCGCTCATAAACTCTTTCCCGTTAAAAAATGCTTTTGTCCAGAATTTTTGGGTATGCTCAGTCCATACACATAATAGCGCAAAACAACATAAACGACAGGCTAGAACACGGGACGAGCGCTATGGAAAGTTGGGCTAGCTGGTTTCGTATATAGTAGTTGGTTTTCGCATATATGTGAGAGCAACTAGCCCAACCTTCCGTCATTTTATGACTCGCGCAAACGAAGCACTTACGGGTGATGGTAAAAGATTGTAGGCCCTAAAACTTATGTTCGTTGCTTTTTCTGCTCACGTTTTTTTTTTTGTCCCGTCGCTGTGAAATAACCTGCAACAGCAGCCCTTCTTCAGTTTGATTATGAGCTTTGAGTGAGCCATTAGTGTTGTTAAATCCAAAGCACTGAACATAATAAGTTCACCTTTTACGATGCCGTACTCGTTCAGTTAACCTTCATCGCTGTGTAAATAGCCTAGTGCAGTGACACGTCTTTAGCAGAGACAAGAAAACAATTTTCTCTTTGGCAAAAATGATATGGTCTAAGAACTTTGTGCACAATCTTTCCTCTCGCAGCTGACGTCACAAGGTCGACTAGCATATTTCTGCTTAAGATCCGAAACACCAGCATTCGAGGTAAGGCTCCATACACTAACTCCGGTTCATTTCAGAAAGCCAATAGGATCATACGCAAGTGCCAATCGGTGAGAAACTAAATCGGCGAATTCCATGAACTGTAAGGTAGTTGAAGGAAATGCGCTCAACACTACCGCAGTTCCTTTGTAACACTAAACAAAAACGCTGAAGGTATTAAGCATTAATATAATCAAAGGCTAACAACAAGCTAAACCTTCAGCTTGAAAGCTGTCACTCGTAATTGAGCCTTGCGTAATGTAATGTCCAAGTAACGCAGCCTTGCGCTGCTCGTGTGCAATGTATCGTCATGTAATGCGCGTTTAATGGAGTTTCATGTGGCGCATGCGCAACATGTCTACCTTTAATGCCCCTGTTGCGCAGCTTAACACGGTGAACAGTAGTGTTAAACAGTCAGCACAGAAAGCGATGACGAAGAGAAGTAAAGCAGACTGATCGTCAAAGCTACACTCTAAAACACGAATAACCTATATGGGGATAAAGAGGGTGTAAGCTTTTCTCCAGTGCATTCCGTTTAGGGCATGGTACGCTGCTCAAACAATTCAGTAGATTTCGATCACTAAGTATACATAATCCTTACTCTTGGTAATGGAAGCATATTTCCACCGCAAATCATAATAATTCGATGCAGTTAGCAATGGGAAGAAGCTTTTAAACACGGCACTAGAAGAGTTGAGCTTAGCAAGTAGAGGAGATTTAAACCTCGGTTAGATCATCGTAACTGCCAGATTCTAACATGCCTTGACGAGGGGAGTTCTTTCCGTTGCCGAATGTAAGTGTTTCGTATGTTTGGTGATGGAAACCTACACCAGGGCTTGGCAGCTTGGGCAGTTGATTGTCCTCCCGAAGGTATGCGATGCTTGGTAAACATACCAGGAAAATATGATGCATTCTCATTCACTCGCGCTCAGGAAAAAAAAAACGAGATATGATAGAAGTGCAGATGCGGGGTGGTGGACGATGTGGAAATGCTCACGTGTATGCATGACGATATTTTTAGGATTAGGATGCTGTCACTGTATAAGTACGCCCCTTTGATAAGTAATAAGCAGCTGTGGTTTTCCGTCAGTGTCGTATGTAAATTTATCATGTCGTGTTTTTTTTTTTAAGTGGCGCACACATTTGGGACGTGGAAATGTCATAATTTCCACTCGCAAGAGTGATGGTATTTTTATGCTGATTTTTTTAGTTTTTTTTATAATCTCATGAGCTCATTAAAATACCAAAATGCCGCTTAGGTACAGAGGGGATGGACAGCATAAGGCAACGACACGGCAGGTCTTCAACCTTGCGCGATTGCTGTAACTAGCTCCATTGCATCCATACAACTATTTAATCTCTCTTTCAAATGCAGTCTCGCTGTTGCACGTGTCCAAGAGATGATTTCCGAGATACGGTGCGTGGCCTTATTCTTTCTTTAGTTGGCGCTTGTGTGTGTGTTACAGTCCCGACCGCGTCTTTTTCTGCCGCACCATTCTTCCTCAAAAACTTGCCAAACCTTCAAGCTTCTTGCTCTTCTTTCTTTAAGTAAGCAGGTTGTTATCTTCCATCATGCTGGGATTGATGTTAGAGAGAAATTATTGTGCTGCGTTAAAAATTTGATACCATGAGTCTGTGCCTGCCTGCCTGCCTGCCTGCGTGCGTGCATGCGTGCGTGCGTGCGCGTGCGTGCGTGTGCGCGTGCGTGCGTGCGTGCGTGCGTGTGTGTGTGTGTGTGTGTGTGTGTGTGTGTGTGTGTGTGTGTGTGTGTGTGTGTGTGTGTGTGTGTGTGTGTGTGTGTGTGTGTGTGTGTGTGTGTGTGTGTGTGTGTGTGTGTGTGTGTGTGTGTGTGTGTGTGTGTGTGTGTGTGTGTGTGTGTTTCCAGAAGGCGCGATGCTTTCTTCTAGGCCTTTCTTTATATCTCCTTCCACCTATCAGCTGCCTGCGTTGTCAAGCTAACAGGTGCAAATGCATCAACGATGAAGTCAGAGACAATCGGTCGACGCGATTAACTTCAGGACCTCCTTCCAGGGGCATTTGCCACTTTGTTCTTTATCTCTAGCCCACTATAGCGCCTTATGCTCTTTCACAAAGCCTGAGCTGTTATATGTCACTTTTTTTTAACTGATGTATTCTTGAAGTCATTTACCGTATACTGCTAATGTGGTTACTAATGGAAGGGATTTATCTCTCCTCAGCTTCAGTTATGCCTCAGACTGGTACGTAATATCGCCGTTCATATTTCTTTACAGCGTCTCTTATCTGCCCTCGTAACGAGAATAACTGTGCTCATATGTCTTGGTACTTCGTTTTTGCCTGGGTATCTTTTTGCTTTGAATTTAGGTGTATCTCCCCAGGACTCTTAACGCAACGCAGGCAAGGTGCCTAGCGCAAAACTGCTGCAGGGGCACAGCGCTATACACGGTGAGTTACGGACATAGCTGCGAATATACTGTCTTGTTCAAAAGTCTTAAGGCCACAGCGTTCAGCTGCTGCGAAATGAATGTTCCTAGAATGCTCCGTGTAGCGGATCGTTCAAGATACAAGTCAAGTAGGAAGCTTCTTTAACTCAAGAAGAAACATTCTGCTAGCATTTCGAGGTCATTTGGTCTTCGATACTGCCGTAATGGCTCTGTTATGCGGCTGACGCGAAAAGCTTTTGGCCTTAAGACTTTTGACCGAGACTGTACTACACGCGCAGTCGAAAGTTTACGGGACGCGTAATGAGCTAAGAACGTTAATTTTACCGCTGTTCTTGCGCCCTGGGCGGAATAACTATATGCAGCCTAATACTGAGCGTGCAGTTTATGCTGTGCATCGTTGTATCTCGAGCACTGCTCACTTGACGCAAAGAAATTCAGTTTATTCGCTTAAGTCGCGTAAAAATATACGAGCTGAAACTTGCTACTCATATTAGGAGCAAAAATCATGCAAAATCTGTCAGTGTTAAGCAACTTGTGCCAGCCAACTACTACACGGTATAACTTTCGAAAGAACTTTAGACTACCCGACATAAGAACGAGCTATGGTACACAAACACTGACGTATTTAATCCCCAATTTTCTATATGCACACCCACCTTTTCATGACATATCGCAGCAATGTATAGCATTTAAAAGGTTCAAAAATGCCTTCAGAACGCATATACGGTCTAATTCAAATCATTAAGCATACATGTTTTGAAAATAAACTCTGTATTGGATGTTATTTTTTTTTGTTATTGCGTTAACCCTGGTATAATGTTGTAATCCTTTGGACATGTCTGAGCACTGTATGGGTGACAGGGCTCTCGTCCGGCAGATAGAATCTGCCTTTTGTTCTGTCATCCTAGACCATCTGTGTCTGAAAGAATGTTACAAAATTTAATAAAAAATTTTTCCTAGTGATTGTACGATCATCAAGAAATGAAGCACGAGCAAGGCAATTAATTGAAGCACGAGCAACAAAGTGATGAGATTTTAGCCTGGGCATACTCAGCACTAGTCTAAAAACGGATACGCCTGAATGAGAGCAAAAAGGGAGTAAGCTTTCATTCATTGCGCCCTCCCTTTTATAAAAGGGTGTGCTCTAGAGGACAGCTTACTCCCTTTTTAATCCCTTCGTATTCAGTGTGCAGCGCAGCTTAATTTCACTTTTAAGACGCAAAGGCTGACCTTCAGAAATGTTAGTCAACCGCGCTCGTATTTCCTTTCCACGACCTGTTTTGTTTGTGCTTTTTATTTCAATATTTCAGTTTGCATGCTCTCGTTTCATTTGTCGCTGATAGTAAACTCTGCCGAATATAGCGTTTTTTTTTCGCAATATTTTAGTAGATTGTATTGAACGATTTTGGGGCTAACGCGAATGAAAAGTAGGTTTTTAACGACATGTAGGCTCTATTCAGTGTCGTGAATTGTGATGCAAACAGTTTGGTGTTTTCAGCGACGCCGAATATAATCGCACCATTTCTAACTTTAAATGCTTTAAAAATAATTAATGCGTGCGTATTTAGCACCGGTCTTGGCTAAGCCACGTTGGTATATTCCAATATCTTACCTGCTGTTCTCTTTGCCTTTAACCCCCCCCCCCCCCCCCCCCCCCCTGTCAATATTACATCGCCCTCCTGATTTGAGAATTTTTTTTCACGAAAGGAAAATGGAGCAGTAAATGTCTCACATATTTCGGTGGACACCTGAACCGCGCCGTAAGCGAAGGGACGCCAGCAGGGAGTGATAGAAAAAAGAAAGAAGCAGGTGCCGTGGTAGGGGTCTCCGGAACAATTTCGACAAGCTGGGTATCTTTAACGAACACTGACATCACATAGCACACGGGCGCCTTTGTGTTTCGCCTCTATCGAAATGCAGCCGCCGTGGTCGGGTTCGAACCCGGGTACTACGGCCACTTTTTCTGTTTAGGGAGCCGGATGAAGTGAACAAGAAGGAGCTCATCGCCTAAGCCTCTCAGATGCCGAGCCTGGAGGCACGCCTTTTTGCCCTCGATACTCAACGGAAACGCACACAAAGGGCTTATCCCATCTCCTCATCGCTGATCTCCGTGCGTGATGGCGCACAGACGTCCGTCCCTTTTAGCGCGATGAACATGTAAATAAAGTTTGGTGCTTTTTTCGGTTTTCGGTTCGTTTTGCACTTCGTTTCCGGTGTTCGAATCCAGTGTTCACGGATTCCAGTTGTTCGGATAGCTATAATGGGTTAATGTGCACATAAGCGGAATTGGTCAGTATCTACCTTCATAGATCCCTGGGAGTCTTCCTACCAATACTAGCGCAGTGGTGCAGATGTCAAGCGGTGCGCCACTGCCCATTTAAGGCAGATGCTGCCATCGGTGGGACTTGGGTTGCTTGGGTTGGGCTGCGACCCAGGTTGGCCTTCCCGAGCAGTCTCGTTTGGTTGATTGATTGATTGATTGATTGACTGATTGATTGATTGATTGATTGATTGATTGATTGATTGATTGATTGATTGATTGATTGATTGATTGATTGATTGATTGATTGATTGATTGATTGATTGATTGATAAGCTGCAAACTAGGTACAGCGGGACCGACTGTTGGCCGACTGCGAGGACCCAAGACCTCTAACCCTTCAATGCTCATGCATTTAAGGTGTCAGATAAAGTTATAAATTTCTAGGAATTCATCATTAATGGCTTCCTGATTGCAAAAATGTAGGAAAACTTTGAGATTCATTAAGAAAAAATTAATTACATATCAGTTTATTTGAGGTGATTTTTATAATATATCAGTGCCTAAGGTCTACAAAACCATGCGCTAACACGCAGGCGCATGCAAGAATTAAGTGGAAAATTCAGAATTGGTCTAACAGCTGTGAATGCAGCAGTACGACCTCATAAATTTGACTGTTTTGCGTTAGGGCTATCTTTTGTACACACTTACCTTTTAATGAGCCTCCTCAATCTCTGGGAGCTTATAGTTTGGCTTTGCGTTGATATATATGTTGGAGAAGACCGTCACTGAAGTGCGGTAGCAGTTCAAGTAAATAAGCAGGCAGAAATTAAAATTATTCACATTTTTGTGCTCTGTATCATATACGCAACGTCGGGCGTTAATGATATAAGGGTTGCGTTGCCGCCGAAAAGCGTGATTGACGTGCGGGCATCTTTGGTTTGTAAGGGGGTGTTTATTGTGGCAGTCCAGAGGAGCACCGCGCTACGACAGACAGATGCCCCAGACCGGAAAATGAAAGGGAGACCGCAGCCACTTCTGTACGCGCGGCCCCGGTTTGCGTGTTCCTATTCTTGTCTATGCGTTTTTGTTTATGCTTTCCGCTCTAACCAGGTGCGGAAATGCTTAACTACTTCGTGGAACTCCCCGTGGCGCTCGCGAGAAAACAACCTCGTGAGCATCGACGTGTCATTGGTTCTTTTACTCCTGAGAAAATCCTCCGATTGGCTCTAAGAAACTCTTTTCCGACTAGTTACTAAAAGGGACCGCGAATTGGTAGGAAAACTTATTTAATCGGGCGTGTTGGCGCCAAAGGAAAACTTGGAGAGGCCTCGACTTAGCTCTTGATGTAGTAACGGAAGAGAAATTGAAAAGGGTCAGTCTTGGCGCTGGCCCCGATCCGAAAAACTAGGAACCGCTGTGTTTTATGCTTGTTAGGTAAATAATGAAAAATTCAAGCGCCACAAGAACATTTAGACTGAGGGGCACACAGCGCTACTCGCAAGTGATATGTTTTTTATTCAGAGGCAACAATATATACACAAAAACCAACAGAAACACCCGCAAGTCACGCACCGCATGCTTAAGTTTAGGCGGGAAAACATTACCACGTGACGCGATCCTGATTCGATTATGTAGGAACTTAATCTCTCTACTGGAAAGGCTGATTGACCTGTCAATGACACATGAAAGCTCCGTTTTTGATATAAACAAGGCCTCCACAATCTCTCGCTATCCACTATCTATCTAATCAAATGAAATCAAATTTATTTCTGTCTTGAAGAGGTACAGACAGCGAAGGCGCAGAAAAAGCCGTAAGGTACGGCTTGACAAAGCCGCAATCCCCTTTCGCTTGGCTGCGACTTGACCGCAAGGCTTATAAAACCAAGACAATTGGTCAACGTATTAACAGGTATACAATGATTAAACTACAAAATAAAGTGAAACAGCATTATACAATATTGAATCGACATTCACACTCGATAAACATAGATCGATAGCAAAGAAAAAGAATAAACGTATTCTACATGTCAACGTACATAGCATGCAAAGATTTTTTTTACCAACTAAAGAGATCAAGATTTTTATATGCTAGTTGGGTTAATCAGGCTGCCAGGGTTTCGTGAGCAGCGAGCTCTAACCTGACGTTCCTGATGATTGTGGATGCTAGCGATCGCCATGGTCAACGTGTGAAAAATTTGTAAATAAATTGCAAATCAATCGAGCTTTACACTTTGCCAAGAAGAACGTCTGCTACTCCCCGTCTGCAACGTGTGGGGTCCAACCGAGCTACTTCTCCACCGAGGACCGACAACGCGGAACAATAGCACTACGTCACGAGAGATTAACTGTCTCTATCGGCGCTATGTTTATAGGTATTAACTTTTTGATTGCGGATTTTTTGTTCAAATTACCCGTTAGACATTAGTATGCGTGGATCGCCCGTTGTATTCCCCTAAGAAAGCTTAATAATTTATAATTTCTTCTTCATGCTGTTTCCGTTTTAACAACCGAGCTATGGTTGTGAAGCGCAAAAGCGCTGAGATCACGTGAGTAATGAAAGCAAGAAGTGCAATGTAATTGCTGATACGTAAGCTGCAGCCATTCCAGCTGTTGAAGCAGGCTGCCTTAAGCGTTTTAGTGAATTAAAACTACGGCCCTGTCGTCAGCATCGTCATCATCAGCTCGAATAGGCCCACTGCACGACAACGTCCTCTACCTTGTATTTCAATTAACCCTGTCCTGTGGCAGCTGCAGCCACCTTATCCCCGAACACTTCTTATTTCATCCGCCCACCTAACTTTCTGCAGGCCTCTGCTGCGCTTTCCTTCAATATACCAATTAAATCTACTTATCAGCAGTCATATCGCAGTTATTTTCATTACTCACTTGACCTAAAAACACTTTACATATCACAACCATGATTCAGTTGATGAAAGCGAAACCTCACAAACGTACGAGAAAAGAAATTCACTTATGAATTACAAAGCGGTGTAAGCAAATATCACGTCGTGATCCGTCTGTTTTAATATAGTATGTATGATTGCAGGAAAAAAACATGCTACTATAAAGAAGTGTCTAGCCCACAATGTCCAGGTCGAGTCTCCGTCTTTCGTGAGCAGCGATGAAATCCCTGAATAGTGCGACGCTCTTAGTTAATTTTTAGTTAATTGGTTCGCGGTTAGTTTCTTTATTGTTAAGTTACTGGGTTAGTTAGGGAGTCAGTCATTTAGTAAGTGGGTCAGTTAATTATTTAGTTACTGGGCCAGTTAGATAACCATACCTTTAGTTAGATTCTTATCTAGCTATGTCAACACCTAGTTGGTTAGTTAGCCAGCTAATTATACAACTAATTGATTAGTTAGTTGGTTACCTAGGCATTTTGTCATTAAGTTTAGTTGGTTAGTTAGTTTTTAGTTGGTTAGTTGGTTGTAGTTAGTTAGTTAGTTGATTAGTTAGTTGCTTGGTTGGTTAGTTAGTTAGTTGGTTATTGAGTTAATTAATTAGTTAATTAGTTAGTCAGTTAGTTGGTTGGTTGGTTAGTTAGTTGGTTATTGAGTTGGTTGGTTAGTTAGTTAGTTAGTTAGTTAGTTAGTTAGTTAGTTAGTTAGTTAGTTAGTTAGTTAGTTAGTTAGTTAGTTAGTTAGTTAGTTAGTTAGTTAGTTAGTTAGTTAGTTAGTTAGTTAGTTAGTTAGTTAGTTAGTTAGTTAGTTAGTTAGTTGTAGATCACTGTGAAGCTGAGGGCGCCCGTCACTGGGTCTCTCTGCTGCAAAACACTTCGCATCACTCACAGTACCAGCGAGTTCATTCCTTCTTCCGCGAGGCACGGCCTCAAACAAGGTACCCCGTTTTATACTCCGGTTTCCGATTAGTTGTATTTAGCCGAAGTTGGAAAGCTCCTGTTTCCCCGGGGTACGCGAGGGCACTGCGTTCGACGCACGTGTCTAACCCTTTACTTTCGTCCCTGCGTGCAGCGATACGTATCTTTGACCACTGTAAACACAAGGCTGAGTAGTTCCGGACATCGCACAACGCATGATCGCTTTCTGAAAAGAAATAGCAGTGTTTTGACATGGCTGCCTGCGTGGGTTCGCTGCGCCCCGATTTTAGTTGCCCACGTGGACACGCGTGTTTCAATTTGAAATCGCATCCGCACAGTAGCGGATGATCGATATTACTTGTACTTCTTGATATTTTGGTGACTGCTTTCTTATATACGCACGTGGATACTACGCAGAAGTGAGTAATGAATAAAATATAAATGAAAAGCGTTCGCGCTTTATGCTTTCAGAGGGAACCGGTTTATTTAATGCTGTGGAACTTTTTCGCCGAAGTCGGGGAGTCTGTGTGTAACATCCGAGGCCCGCGACGCGTGGGGGCTCCTTTAGTGGTCTATAGCCTCCTGCGCCTTGATAGACCAGCGAATCCCGAACCACAGCAAGCATTTTCCACTGGTGCCGACGCGTATGGGTAGATGTTTGTTGTTCGATTGGTCATGGACGTCTACAACAGGTACTAAAACGTGGGTGAAAGTGGCGGTGGGTCGAATGTCAACGCATTCACTGCGTATGCCTGTCGCCATCGATTAAAGCGCTACTGCACTCGGTGGAGTGAGCGTGCACTCTGCGCTCAAGGTGACCTTGACGCGGAACCACGGCTGAAGCATCAGTGACCTAATCACATTTAGCTTTGCTTCCCGCGACATTAAATGCGTCACCATCGACGAGGTCGGCCGGCATGCTTGACTGCGTCGACAAATGTTTGCTATTCATAACTTCCTGATGCCGTTTGGCAGTATGGACGGGATCATGTGCGGGACCGGCGTCAGCTACCGCGGGCCCGCCAGGATTCAGTGGTGCGGGCACTCGCATTGGAAGCAAGACGTAGAAAACGCAAAATGCAAGCGTAGGCGATACGGGTGAAACGCTGTTGTCACAGATGTGTTTCTTCACACTGTGTTATAGCCCGTCAGTTTTTTTTTTCCTGCTGTGTGTACTTTATGATGACATTTCCTCTCCATCCTGAGCATTTTGATATATTCCCTAATCAAGCACTCATGATCTACAAGAAAGGGCGGGGTAAAGGCATTACTGGACCGTTTATGGTATGGTATGGTATGGTATGGTATGGTATGGTATGGTATGGTATGGTATGGTATGGTATGGTATGGTGTGGTATGTTATGGTATGTGTTTAAAAAATAACAGCGCGGAAAACGGGGACTAGCATCAGCACACCATCCCTGCTCCTGCGTGACAATGAGGTTGCCTGTCTTAACCCAACATAGTGCACGTGCCTTGTGGTTTTATTTTTTGGTTGTTGCCTGTTCGCTTATATTTGCCTGTTTGCTGTGATTAAACTTTAGTTGATAGTCAGCGCTTGTCCTGTGTTTTCTACCCTCTAGTCGCCGTTTTCCGCGCAGTTATTTATTAAATATGTATCACCAACTCGCCCGCCTTGCTATCGTGTTGGTTTGGTATGATATGGTATGGTATGGTATATCATGTCATGTCATGTCGTGTCATGTCGTGTCATGTCGTGTGGTGTAGTGTCGTGTCGTGGTGTGGTGTGGCGTTGTGTGGCATAATATTTTATATGATGTGATATGCTATTTGATATGTTATGGTATAGTACGCTAGTGTCTAGCGTGGTATGGTACGCTAATGTCTAGCACGGTATGGTACAGTGGGTGAAGCAATGAGCATAGAAAAACCCCGACAGCTATGGCACGTATCCCTGCACCAGTCTTTCCTTTGGCGACTTTCAAAGCGACCAATAGGGGCGCAGTGGTTTCGCGCTGGCAAAACTCGAAATGTTGAGAGTGTTCGCCATGCATAAATAGTTTTGCTAGACCCATCTATCGCTCGCCTACGAATCTTAAGCCATCAGAACTGTCTTATGGCATACTCGGTACTTCATCAAGCCTAGAAAATCTGGGTAAAAGCTTCTAGTTTGCGCGGCAGCCACCAGGTTTTGCATAGCGCTGAATGGCAAAGCCATTGAATGCTTAAGGCAGTCAGGACTGCTCTCTGCGAATGTTGGAACCATTTTACCACAATCTGCAGCGCGCAAAAACAGTACGCTATCAGTGAATATCTTCGCCGTGTCATTGCTCTCCTTAGGTTTCTCTCAATAATTGATATGCGAAATGCGCAACGTTATCTCTTCCCTCTCAAAGAACTAGGCCCGCCATGTTGGTTAGGTAGAGAAAATAAAAACCGCGGCCCGGGGTTAGGTAAAGACGGCTAAGCTTCATGTGAAATATGAAATAGTGGTGCACTGTTGTGTTACGCAATGTACTCTGCGGGAATACTACAATGCAGGCGGGAACCAGGTACGTGTCAGCTTCTCATCTATTTTTTTTTTACTGTACGCAAATGTTTCAGTAGCACTAAATGCAATCCAAGGTGTCACATGTAAGCGCGCCGACACGTCAGCACCTTTCGCTTTTAGTGCGAAACCTCTGCTACTCGAGGTATAACTCATAGTTTTTCCTGGATTCGCACGTTTCACCTTGAAGCCCGACCAAGGTCAAACAAGTCCACATCCCCAAGACTAACACTCTGACTATGTGTCTTGCTTTACTACTTCGTGCTTTGTCACACGGAGTGCTAGACGAAAGGGCATAATCCCTTCTCCCTGTGGTCGGGGATAGACCCCTCTCTCCATTGTGGCGCCACTCGCTGCATTGTCAAGCTAACAGGGTCATGAGAATCAGCCGACGCAATTGGTTGAAACTGGCTCCTTTTATGTGGAAAAGCCGCTGCGTTCTTGAGTTGTATCTGACTGTAGTGGTGCGCGTTTTTTGTGGCAGTAGTGAAGGTACCTACGATACCGGAAGTAGGAAACCTACAAAAAGAAACAAATTACTGCACCTTTTCTGGTAACATTTTAAATATACGCCTGCTTTCTGCTTGTAAATATTGAGTGTTAACAGTGCAATATCTGCTCCACAGGAGTCTTCCACCTCGTTTAATATGTGCCGGTATAGCAGGTTGCGAAAATCAACGCTTGCAGCAGCGCCGGTATCGCACCTTAGGTTTAAAGGAATGGCGTTGCGTTGCTGGCCTTGGGTCATGTGGGATTATGCAGCAAAGCACGCAACTGCTTATGCCCACGCCGCGAAAGTTTGCAGTATGAGAAATTGCCCTATGCCAGCTCGTATATCACACAGCGAAGTATAACTGCTAACTGCTAACGTCAAGCTGCTCACTGGCAGCTTTTTTTCTGCAACCCCTGCACCTGTATTGTAAGGTTATAAGATTGATTGATTGATTGATTGATTGATTGATTGATTGATTGATTGATTGATTGATTGATTGATTGATTGATTGATTGATTGATTGATTGATTGATTGATTGATTGATTGATTGATTGATTGATTGATTGATTGATTGATTGATTGATTGATTGATTGATTGATTGATTGATTGATTGATTGATTGATTGATCGATCGATCGATCGATCGATCGGTCGGTCGGTCGGTCGGTCGATCGATCGGTCGGTCGGTCGGTCGGTCGGTCGGTCGGTCGGTCCCACCAGGCGAATGTTTTCCACTTGAAAATAAAACAGCCACGATAACACGTAACGCTCAACCCGATGCTTGCTACAAGCACCGTCTGACACATAATTACTAGCCTACAACGCGTTCATCACATACACCCGAGAGTACGCTAACACTTGGTTTCTGTTTACTAAAGAACACATACTCGGACTAAAGCGGGTGGAAAGGAAGGAAGTGAGATTCATCTTTAATACGTAGAAATTAACTGATTCTCCTACTGATCTACTTAAGAACGCTATCATCCTAAATCTTGAAAGAAAAGCCAAATTACTGCATTCAAAGTTCATGCATCCGCTAATTCACAAGCACATAAACATAAATACTTCGAGGTACCTCAGTTATATTACTACAAGGACCACAAGGCATCAGAATTCACCAAAACTCACCGAATAACCATTTCGTACTGACTGATTCAGATTTTCATATTATCCACGAGCCGTAAGTGAATGGAGTAGCCTAGTAGAACTTTCTGACGTTCTAGTTGGTACATCTCCGTTTTTACTGTTCCGTTTTTATTGTTGTTTTTTTATGCGCCTTTTACACGCCGCTTTATGTGCCTTTTTAAGTTTCTTCTTTTACATATGCCTCGTGTTGTTCCTTACGTTTTCTCTACTCATGTTTTTGCACTTCATATCAACCGTTATCTGCTCATGTTTTTGCACTTCATATCAACCGTTATCACTATTTAGTCACCTGTTGTTACATTCAGCTTCTCGTTCTTCGTGGTGAGCTTTGTTACGCCACGTGTTTTTTTTTTTTGCCGATGTTTGAAGTTGTTTGCCTCTGTCATTCATTTCGCACACCCTCACCCCAGCAGATATAAAAGAGCGTCTGGCATCCTTTCCTGTCATTAAAGTTGGAAGTTGCGCTTCTTTCCTCTGTCTCCAAGTTTCCTGTGTACGTGCTGTTAGCGCCCGCTGTTTAATGGAGTAGCGTAGTTCCATTAATTCTTAACAGTCCTTCAGTTCATAGCTTTGTTTCATTTCTTGCGAATCATTTATAAGAAACATCATTGGAAAAACCATGTCATTGTTATTTTTATTTCCTCCGAGTTTTGTCTATGATCTAGTTTTCTTTTTTTTCAAAATCTATAAATAGTATGAATAAGTGTATTTGTAAACCCGTTCTTCCTTTTTACGCTTTATCACTATTTTATCTAAAGCGCTACACGTTGCTGTTAACACTAAAAAGTTGCCAAACCTGGATCATTCCAATGTGTTACATGTACTTGGCAATCCTGTATGTGCCCTTACCGGAGGTGATTGAGAGTATCTGGAAAGAAATAAATGCGCGAATTAAAAAGACAACGACACCAAGTTCGGCTTTCCGACACACTTCCCAGGGACACTTCTTCGAATATTTAGCGCCAAACTTCGATCGAAGCTGAGCGCGTGGTAGAAGCATCCTGGCGCTGGCTAAACGAGAAAAGCGCACCTACATATTATTTTATGATGAACAGAACAAGCAGCCTCAAGGCTGATGCTTGGGCTCTGAAATTCTCCACGCGAGCTTCATGGCTGATTCACTGATATAATGAAAGGCATGCAAGCACGCATAGCAAACGGCGCCACAGCTCGACCGATCCAAGATGGCAACCGGAAGCTTCGGGCGCGTTGTTTCCAGACCACCATCCCAAAATATTCCCATTGAGTTCCTAGTAACACGGGCACCTTGCCACAAATTATTAAAGTGGCTAACGATACGCTTTATTTACCTTAATAACCTGCGTTTTTCAGGCTGCCGAATTACCACGACGTATTTGCAGTTGTCATCACTGTAGTGCCGCTTATCCGCATTATAGTACATGCATTTAGAACTGGCTCCCTTCCCTGCGATTGAGAAAACCAACGAAGGGATAGATCGATCTATCGATAGATCGATCAATTGATCAATCAGTCAATCAAATTACACGAACTGAGATTACACGAATGGTGGGAGCCAGCACCAGCTTCTTGTAATATTCCGTAGCCCTGGATTTAGGACCCGCCTCTTTTTTGTAACAATTTTTAATTACTCATTAAATGCATTAGTCTTGGAACTGTTTAATATCATGCGATGTTTCATACTTTCATGCCACGTTTCATACTTTCCAATTATCACCGTATCTCCAGTGTTACCGTTATGAAAACTACGTTACCATTGCCCCCGTTTTCACTCCGCAGAAAAATTTCTCGCTTATGCCTATTACATAAGATCTATTAATACAATCCTGTGCTTAAGAGCCAGCTACTAACTACCCCTACATATGTTTCAGGCCGCATTGATCATCTTTGCAAAGTAGGCGTTCCGTCATGCCATATTGAACACGCTTTTTCTTCTTTTTTCCCAAACAATTCTGGCAGTTGGAACCACCTTCCTAGGCACATTGTCGATACTACTGACCCATGTTCTTTTAAGAATGCCCTATGTAAACTCTGTTTATAGATGTTAGTCAATTTTATTTTGCATTCGCTTTCGCTGTCTTATTGCTGCCTGCCTGCCTTTTGGGGGGAATTGTTTTTTTTTCCTTTCCCTTCTTTTGCCTTACTTTTGTGTTTTTTTTTGTTCATTTTTTGTAGTCTTATTATTCTTCTATATGTTTTTTTCTGCTGCACTGTATCTTAGTCTATGTATGTTTTTCCCACTCCCCTCTTTATTGCCTTCGGGCCCTGAAGAAATTTTATAAATAACCAAGTAATTAGGTAATTAATTAATTGAATCTTCGTCGCGCCGTGGCCCACTTTGCCTCACATACTTTTTAAGCTCTACCAGTAGCCCTTCTACGCATCCGGGGGTGTAGCTCAGATGGTAGAGCGCTCGCTTAGCATGCGAGAGGTACGGGGATCGATACCCCGCACCTCCAGGTAAAACTTTTTACTCTCTTTTTTAAAACTATCAAATACATCAAGCCATTTATTCAGATTGCGCTCAGCAAATTCACTGTCACAATTTATTTTAAAACCATTTCTCACGTGACATCGCTGAACCGCACACTTTGGCCTGCTACATCTACAATGCCTCACCTGTCGCGCTTAGCATGTCCACTTTAGTATAGGGGTATGAGCAAAATTTAGCGTGCTTTAGTACTGAATCATAAAAAAAAATTTGTCCATACGAACAGCCTAGAAAATGACGAAAATTTTCACGTTTTTCTCAGTGGGAGAGAAATGACAAAGCACAAAAAGGTGGTGGGTGAAAAAAGTGCGGCAGGAACATAAATAACGATCGCAGTGTCTGAGCATGAGTGGGGCAGACTTTTAAGTTAAAAAAAAACTATACATATCGCTTTCCGCTAGACCGGAGGGGTTACAGCACACACTCAAAGCCACCTGAACTACGCTGCTACATTGTGCATATTCAAGCCCAGAAAATGAATAAGATCAACTCTTCTAGTCTGCGCGGCAGCCGTCAGGTGTCGCATGACCCTAACATTACACTGCTTGAGTTGTGAATGTTGGAACACACTACTGACTTTGTGTGACCGTCAGAACTAGCCTGTACGGGACCAAAAATGATTTTATGCCTCATTCTACAGCGCACAAGAAGTATGGGTGATCAGTGAGCATCTTCGCGCGCTGTCTCCTTTAAATGTTGAGTTTAGTCATGGTCGTGAAATGTTTAGTCATAATGGTCGATGGAGGACAGTGAAAAACTCCTTTCGTTGCCGCTCTTTCATTCCTTTTTTTTTTCTATGTTCCCCTCCCCACGTGTAGGGTAGCCTACTGGGCATCGCCTGGTTAACCTCCCTGCCTTTTTGTTTTTATATTTCTCTGTTACAAATGAATATATATATTCTCAGTGAGTTACGCGGTCTTCGGAACAGGCGGCCGAGAGATGGCGCTGTTGAGGATGCTCAGAAAAGGTGGAATTATGATGTAAATATGAAAAGCAAACCATCGCGAGACATGGAAGACCCCGTGACGGAGCAGGACAGACGACCTCTAGACTAGCAACTGAAATTTATTTCAGTACCTATGAATATATCCAGAGCAAATTCGCCGTTAAAATGTAAAAAGCTGAGTAAATAAAGTAAATGCTATAGAGTAATTGTAGAGCATTAACTAGAGGTTGGCAGTTATCGTAATTAAGATTAATAATAGGCACAATGAGTAAATAAAGTAAATGCTATAGAGTAATTGTAGAGCATTAACTAGAGGTTGGCAGTTATCGTAATTGAGCTCAATAATAGGCACAAATTAAACCTGTTACATGCCTACGCGCCTACATCCAGCCATGATGACCTGGTTGATGGAAAGCTTCTATGAAGACATGTAATCGACATTGAGTAAAGTAAAAACACAGTATACTGTACTGATGGGCGATTTCAGTGTCAAGGTGGACAAGAAGCAGGCTGGATACCGCGGTGTGGGTTACTATTACAACGTTCTAGGAATAGCAAGGGGGAGCTGTCGGTACAATTCTCAGAAGGAAATAATATATGAATCATGAATGCCTTCTCCAGCAAAAAGGAAAACCGGATGTGGATATGAAAGCGCCCGAATGGGGAGAGAAAAAAATGAAAAAGAAAAACTTTATCTTGTGCGGTCACCCTTGTACCGTGCAAGATGTGGAGGTGCTCGAAGAGGTGCGATGTAGTGACCATTTGATGGTGAGGTCTCGAATTCGCCTAGAGTTGAAGAGAGCGGAAATAAAACTAGTAGGAAAGATTCCCATAAACGAGCCTGCGTTAAGAGGGAGACTAGCAGAATTCGTGACCTCTCTATACCTCAGGACGACTACGTTACTGTTCAAGATATTAACGATAATCTCCGAGATATCATTACTTTGTGCGCAATATAAGCAGATGGTGGGATAGTTAGACCGGATACCGGTAGGCTCTATGAGGAGACAAAAGAACTGGTTAGGAAACGTCCAAGCATGAAAGCGTCTAACGCAGCCGACAGCTAGACGTCATAGTGTTCTCACTATTAATCATTAAGCGTAAGGTAACCGAATTATGGGAGTATGGTACGGAGAGAATCGAGCACGCCCTAAAGAACAGAAGTAGTCTGAAGGCTGTCACGCGGAAACTGAGCACACACAAAAATCATATCTGTGCGCTAAGAAACAATCAAGGCACTGTCATTGCCAGTAGGGATAAGATACTTAATGTAGCCCAGGAGTTCTACACAGATCTGTGCAGTAGCCGATGTAATCAGGCCGATAATGGGAGACGCGGTAATGCAGAGAGATTGGACATTCCTTCAGTAACGAACGAGGAAATAAAGCATTAGAAGCAATGCAAAGGCCGGGAAAGCATCGGTAGTATTATCAGGTAATGTCAGATCTGCTGAAGCACGATGGTGATATTGTGCTAGATAAAAGGGCCACGCTGTATCGCGGTGCTTCGTGGCCTCTACCCGATCGAATTCTTGGAAGAACGCTAACATTATCTTAATAATTAAGCGGATGTCAAGTACTTGCAAAACTGCAGACCGATCAGCTTACTGTCCGTAGCCTACAAGGTATATTTACTAAGGTAATGGCTAATAGAGTCAGGACAACATTTGACTTCAATGAACGAAATGATCAGGCAGGCTTTGGAAAGACTACTCTATAATAAACAGCATTGACACCATCAATCAGGTCATAGAGAAATGCACACAATATAAGCGACCCCTATACAGGCTGTTTTACCGAAGGATTTACACTATTTTTTGGAATTAGGGTTTTTGAATTTGAAGAGCGCTTTTTTTTCTTGGCACAGCGTTGTCAGCGCTGTACTGCACCAGAATACAGCCAAGATGTGCTAACTTGCAGGCTGATTAACAAATACTGAATAGTTTACTTAACTATTACTGTTAGGCTCCTTAAATATTGAAGGACGTGTAGCCCACCGTAATGAATATTCAAACCGGTGTTTAGAATCTCAGAAACGCGGTTACCCTCGGAGCTGTGAACAAACTAATTTTGTTTTGCCACAGCGCCGAGGGTAACCACGTTTTCAATATTCCAAAAACCGACATGGATATTAAATATGTGGGCTACACGCCTTGCAATAATTATGGAGCCTATCAGCACTAGTTAAAAATGGTACCTATTTAATATTACCTAACCACCTTGCAAGTTGTCACGTCTTAGATGTATTGAATGCACCGCACCGCTGACAACATTATACCGAAAAAAGCGCTAAATTAACTCCAAAGGCTAATTCTTAACATTGTGTAAAGACTTAGGTGAAACACCCTGTATATAGCCTCCATACCCTATATATAGCCACTAGCCTTTTGAGCTATCGGTCCAGTGTTTTGTGCATTTTTCTTGTTATCGAAATAAAGTTGCCATTAAAAAAAAAAGCTGAGTAGACACCCGGACATGCGGAATCAGGCTGTAGATGAGGCTTATGTAAAAACGCTGGAAAATATCTATAGCGCCTGCACAGCCGCCATAGTCCTCCATGAATAAAGTAATAAGATCCCAATAAGCTATATCTGGAAGAACAGTCGCGGTTTATTCGTATAAAGAGGACCGGCTGAACCCACGGTTTTCTTGTAGAAGTACACAACTACACTCATCCAAATCTTTCTTGCTTCCCTTTGCTACCTGCGAAACACAAGTGTCGCGTGTTTAATTTCGGCGGGTGCAGAATTTCCAAGAACCGCTTGCCGCGTCGCTTCGAGGAAGATCATGTAAGACAACGGTGCTGTCACAACTGCTGTTATAAATGCTCTGAGTTGAGAGGCGAAAATCTTTGCGACTGCTAGATTAGCAGGATCAAACCAGAACCAATAAGAATATACGTTGAGCAAAAAGGTTTTGGGCCTTTTTGCTGGGAAAGAGAAGAAAAAGGATAAAATGATAAAAAAGGAGTTCGCATGAGACGAAAGGGCAGCGAGCATTCACGCTAGGTGATGCGACACCCTGCAACAGTAACCCCTAGACATGAGCATCGTAAAGCTTCATCCAAAGCTGGGGATTAAGCTTGAAATAGCATAATCCGAGCCATTTTGTTCTAGTTTCGAATGGTGCAGTTCTCGTCTCCTTGTCACAGCATATCTCAAGTAATCTTATATGTAAAGCCGTAGACGCGGATCAGTCGGCTCTAACGGCACAGAGACTCCTACTTCCCAAGAATAACTGAATTTTTCTCACTCTTATATTACGTCATAGCGCATGTTCACGGAAACGCAAATCCCTGTTGCTCAAACTAAAGCCGTCACACACACACACATGTAACGGTGGTGCGAAAGCTGTGAAACCGACGTGTGCTTAGCAGCTCAAATGAAAACAGTCACGCTTCTACCTGAGGCATTCTGTGTTGGTTTTTTTTTTGTTATGTAGTCGAACGAACTACGCCGAAGTACCGGTCTGTCGTTCTTTAAATACCTGATCCCGTGGAGGCATTTTTTTTTCATTTACTTCAGAAATCGCGGAAAAGCCCCGTGAAACGGGATTTAAAAGTATTTCGCTCTTTTTAACACGCGCGATTTGCAACGTGACTGAGATGCCTTGTGCATAAGGAACGCTGAGAACGCGACGAGAATCGTCTCTGCTCTCCGCTGGCGAAGGTATAAAAGGGAAGGGAAAAAAGATATTCGATAGGAGCGTCTGACACGCAAAAATAAATCCTTTCGAAGATCCTTATGTAACGGCGTGTCGTTTTGGTGTCGTCTTCCACTATACTTATGAGGAATTACTTGTTCTTTTTCCCTCTTATGTGCCCACGCTGTGCACAATTCCGGGGATTTTTTCAGTGGAAATCACTGCCGCACCCGCGTTAGTTTCTTCACAGGTGTGGGATGGCGGGTGTTACGGAATCGATGTACGAAACTCAGTGGCATGGCGTCGAAAACTAGGTTGGCGAGGAAAAGAGCCTCAAGGATGCTCGATCGCGAGCTAGCTTTGAGCAGGTGGGAAGGAACGGAAAAGTTGTCGGCGCCTCGGCGGGATCCCAGAGGCTATTTTCGCTCTTGGCGCCCTGCATAATGCATGAGGTAGCGGCAGCTAGATGGCGCTGCCTCAGGGTCTTGTCTGCTCTCTTTTTCTTTTTTTTTCCTTTTTCAATATGGAGTGAGGCGTCGCCTTCGCGAGCACCGCATTGCATGCAAATGAGCAACCCAATATTCACTTTTGAACTTGACTGAGCGTTCGTTTCATTTTCGCGGGATATCATGCGTGCATGGCATTCGTGCGTTATATTGACGCACGTTTGAGTTATATGGCAGGCAAATGGAAAGCGTTCGGTGAAGAGCAGACGAAGGGGCGAAACGGAAGGCAAAGGTTTTAGAAAAGAAGGGAGGAGGGTTGGTTTATACGTCTGAGTATTTCTTTTTTCATGAAACCTCATCTCATTTGAGCTATCGATTAGTTTCCATTTCTTTTCAACTTTAATAATGATTGGTTTTGGGGGGAAAGGAAATGGCGCAGTATCTGTCTCATATATCGTTGGACACCTGAACCGCGCCGTAAGGGAAGGGATAAAGGAGGGAATGAAAGAAGAAAGGAAGAGAGAGGTGCCGTAGTGGAGGGCTCCGGAATAATTTCGACCACCTGGGGATCTTTAACGTGTACTGACATCGCACAGCACACGGGAAAAAAATTCGGACTAGGCATAGCACGCCATATTTTAGCGGGTGCAATGTTGCGTCCCTAAGTGGATAACATTTGATGTCTAGGCTTAGCTGGGTAGCACAGGGATCGCTTTACAAGCCGACACCGAATGTACATTTTAGATGTAGACAGCACTTCCCTCATGGCCTCATAGGTTGTAGTTGTTTGTGCCTCTTGAAGTTGTGGCACATACTCACGGTGGGGTATTGGCCAGAGTTGGGCCCAGGTCTAAATAGGAGAAAAATTCATACAGACGTATCTTGAACGGTTCATAAATAAAATAAAAATTGAGGAATCTGGGAAAGTGAATAATGAATTTCGAGATATTTTGAGATTAGATTGAAAATCAAGGAAACAAAGAGACGAGGGTTAAAATAAATAATTTAAACAGCAGTAACAATAAATAAATAAAATTTGAGAAAAAGTAAAGGAAGAGAATTGTTAACACAAAAATCTCCCGGTCTCGACGGCATACCTGTGAACAAGCTCACACGAGCATGGCCTCTGTCGGTTGGACCGAAGGAGAGGAGGACGGGAAGAGTAAACAGCAGCCCTAATCGTGCGAGGGTAATCAGCAAATACTTAATTATTTGCCGTTCAAACAGCCGGCAGGAGAGGTTGTAATGATCTAAGGATTCATAGGTAAGATAGAGGCATTGCAACGTGAACTTTTATATCTTCACCGTATCCAACATTGGCTACACATGTTGGACGATGAAGAAACCTTTGTAACTTTGTAATAACAAAGATCAGGTTCACCACAGGTACAAGCTCGAACTGGACCATGACTCCAGATTCTTGTCCGATTTCCTGGTGTGGGTACGTGGCATCAGTTGCTACCTCAATGACAGCAACAGCAACCATGATGACAATGAACGGCTTTAGTCGCTTAAATGTTTATGTTAAAGAGTTGATATTAAGCAGTAAATGTTTATGACTTGCTGAGAATTTCTAAACCAATCAGTCTTTCTTCGTAAACGCGTGCGTACTTCTGATACATATGTGAAGCGTTAAATGGGAAAAGTATAAAGTGCAAAGTGTACAAGCGCGACACTTTCTCAGTAGTGCGTTCACAGCTGCGTTCACTCAGAACCTAAAACTGTCCAAGCGCGACAACTCCTTCAAATCGGTTCGCTCATGCCGGCGCCTGTTTCTGGAACGTCGCTTCTTTTTCCGACAGGGCTCGAGAGCAGGGCGAAGGCTTCCCGGGAATGCGTCCATTTCAACGATATCGTTGTCGTAGTCGTCGCTTCAAAAGCGAGGGAGAGGAGAGTTCCTTGTCTCGCTCACTTTATAGAGAATATCTGCCGCGTCGTCGAGCGCGTTTTAATATTGCACCTCGCGTTTCAAACCGTCCGTGACGCTTCATCAGTTCAAGCGAGCTTCGAATGCCGCTAGGAAGGAACTGTCTTCGCGCGTGACCGAGTCTATATGTATACAGGTGGTACATTTAGTACGGTGCAGTGAACTCTGCCGAGAGAACGTCAGCCAGTTGGAACAGAAACTTCCAGAATATACTGCGCCTTGCCCATGAAGAATAAGTGAGAGCGATAGTGGTAGTTGTACCGAATATGTCTTGACGGTCAAGACCATTTCGGCAGCGTTTTCGCTGGGTGGCACGAGATGGCGGGAGTTTACTCTTACGGCGTATTATGACGTCAGCGCTCTTTACTGCCTAGAATGTCTGCATGCAATCCTAAATCTAGCACGGGTGTTTGTCCTTCTCTTGTCTCGTCTTCCGTAGCGCTGTCTTACCTAATTCTTCATAAATCTAGTGTTTCTTCAATCGTTCCCCTCGTTCCCCGAATGAGAAAGGCTATGCCGATAGCTGACACGGATTTGCCGATCGATTGGTCGATCGATTGCTCGATCGACAGTCAAACCAATATATTTAAGCCTAAGGTTCACCTTTCATTCGAGAGAGGCACATACACTCAGCAAAAGTTTTTCAGATCTCGACATTTTGTTGAGAAAGCTCCTTTTATGACATGGAGCGTAACACAATACAAGTACAGCGGCTGCTATGCAAAGCTTAGATGGAGTTATAGAATAAACGAGGAAGCTTGGTGACTACCTTTGAGTACGCAGACGTGAATGTACAAGAAAAATGAAAAACAAGAATTTGTATCTGCGTCAAGGATGAAAATGTATTTTAAGTTTTCTGTAGAGCTCTAAGGAGTGTAGTGAGTACTATGAACGAATACAAAAGCTACTTGAAAAAAAAAATTGGCGTTTTAACTCTTCTTGAAGGATGGTCGCTGTTGAGATGCAGTTGGAGTCTTCGTTCTCCTAACTCTTGTATAAATAATGACTGTTTCATAAATGTGAAGCGTTTGCAGGATGGTCCTTGTCAGTTTCGAAACATTCAGTGTGGCTTCCATAGTATAGCAACCTTATCCACGTGTGCCTGGCGGAAGACGGCCTAAATGAAAGTAACGTGCAACTAGCTCTGACAAAAGGTATAATACTGTCTCTCTCTCTCTCTTTTGCATTGATGTCCGTGCCATTTCCGCTCAATGTGTACCACCCGAATGCCTTTGAAATGTTAATCACTTGTCATGCTCTTGCGACATGCCAAAAAGAGAATATTCCTTCTTATCTCTCATTACTACAAAGTAACTTAGATAAACGCATAAAGGGCGAAGAATGAGCGCATATTATAGTTGCAGCATCATAAACTGACTTTCTTAATGCTTCGTATAAGCAGCGACGAAACTCGGCATTACATCAGAGTGCGCTGACAACGCGGTCCTCTTTGGCATGCCCCCCGTAGCCTCCAGAGCGGTGCATGTATTTACTAGCCCATACGACGCCACCAGCTGGTGTGAGATTGTGAGAGCGTGCGTCTGTTTGTGTGTATGTGTAGGCGGCGTGTGAGAGCGTGTCTACTATGCTGAGCTTTTATGAGCTCCACACGAAGTGTTTTCCAAGAAGGGCCCACAGTAAAAGCGTGAAGCCGACTACGCTCCGCGGCAGTTTGTGTATCTTTTACGGCCCCTTTCACTGTTCGCAGCGAGCGCTGTCTGCCCTGATGGGAAGCAGTCCGGGGGTAAAAGGGGGGGGGGGGATAGAGAGAGAGAGAAGGAGGTCTGAGCTTGCTCCCATTTCTCGCGACGCGTCATAGTGCGCCTGAGAGGGAGCGCTGTTCCGAGTAGGCGTACGCGTCGTGGATATATGGCTTCTTATTCTAGTCGTAAATTTGCCACGAGTGCTTAAGCAAATTGAGTTCACTTTTAAGCGCGTTACCTGCCTCCTCGAGCACCGAATTAACTTAGAGAGAGCTGTTTCAGGTTTCTGAGCACGTTCCTAAAGTTTGTTTTGCATGTTTGGGCATGCGCATATGCGGTAGATTGTCTTTTTTTCCTTTCTCCCACATGTTGGAATGTGGTAGTAGCTTTCTGAAAGTCTTGTTTGGGGGGGGGGGGGGGGGGAGGGAGGGGGGGGGGCTGGTTTATACGTACTCATAAATAGCAATATCTGCCATGAAGAACACACACGGAGATGTGTGTCTTTCTCTGTTTATCTCTGTTTGGGTGTCCTTCTTCACGCCAGAACATTATGCGTAAATGTTTGGTTTATTTGGTTTATAGGGGTTTAACGTTCCAAAGCGACTCAGGCTATGAGAGACGCCGTAGTGAAGGGCTCCGGAAATTTCGACCCTCTGGGGTTCTTTAACGTGCAGTGACATCGCTCTGTGCACGGGCCTCTAGAATTTCGCCTCCATCGAAATTCTACCGCCGCGGCCGGGATCGAACCCGCGTCTTTCGGGCCGGCAGCCGAGCGCCGCAACCACTCAGCCACCGCTGCGGCTTTATGCGTAAATGTGCCAACTAGCTCAGCAACAGATCCGTCCCAAAGCCTTCACAAAGTATGTTTCAAAATATGTGCTTGAGCGATAGCTGTGGAAAATATGAAAACAAAATATATCAACCTTTACTGCATTGCTTGCAATTTTCCTAGGGTTGCGATTTTGACTAAGGCCATTAAGAGGGTGTATACCGATTATTTCAGCAAACTTGTGCCAAGCTTTACCAAACGACAACGCGCTCAAAGAAGATTCCACTACTGCAGGGTTATAGGCGGTCGTCGTGACCGGATCAGGGTATTTTTTTAACGCTCTTAATTTGTCAGTTAAAAAGGAAAAATTAACCAACCTTTTTGTCGTCAGCTTGAACGCGAACATTTAATAGTAATTGTTGCAGAGCAAGTGGAGAAGTACAAATTTCAGTTTTCTTGAACATGACTTAACTTGAGCTTGGCTCCCACGAGAATTGAGAACTATGACATCACTATAAGCTCCAGCATCGAAGATGTAAGCACCCTCAAACGTGCCTCTGCTGTAGAAATGAAGTTGTCTGATGCTGCAATGAGTGAACAGGTTTCTGGTGGTAGCGGCGTTTCCACGCTGAACGCGGACACTTCCTCTTGTTCGAATTGATAATGATGCAGCAGGAGGTAAGTTGAGTTTCTTGCTAACTATCGTGAGATTAACCTTGGTATTATCCTGCCGGTAATTTCTCTACCATGAAGACACATAGATATTAATTAAGCTCGGGCAAGAGCGAGGACACCACGTTGTCATTTTACGGCAAAACATGTCATTTTTGCAATCTGGCGTGATTACGCACCATGATTTTAGCAAAGCAAAGCGCCCGCATTGATCACATTATCACCATTGATACTTCTGTCCTGCTTTATTCATTGCGGCTTCGTGTAACTCATTTCCTCTTTACCGTATATAATTCCCCGATTTTTTTTTCTTTTCTACGCAGAGAAAGTTGACGTGCCCCTAACAAAGCGGGTTCCCTTCCAACAATATACTGCTGCCCTCGCAGATGTCTTTACCATTGTCGCCTCTTACTACACTTATTTATCTACCTAAATCCTCTCGAAATCCGACGGGCATTGTAGAAAGGAGTGGGATAAGAAGAAAGGAAATGGACGTTTAAAAATGGCTTATAGAATTGCAAATTATTAGATTCGACCTCTGCACAGTAAGAGCAAACGAGAGTTGGAACTATGATAGTCGGCTTAGTAAAGGTAAAAGGAATAGTATTGAGGCATTCATATAAAAGCATTTACTGCAGACACATCAAAGACCATGCCGAGCGAGGCATATGACAGTTGCCTTATATACAGCAGCCAGCTGTCACGAGAAGCGGATCACTGCGCCAGCATTGGGAACCGAGTTTTCAGGAACTTCTCGGTCTGGTCGAAGGGAACGCCCCTCTTGGGGGCGATGGGTGTTGTGCGGCGCACCATCTGGATGCACTCCGGGATGGGGCACACTGATAGGCATAGGGTACACCCGGTGCAGGTGTCCGTAACTGTGGGCAGGTGCGTTTCGGCGTCGAACTCGATGGCCTGGTAGCCCGAGTCGTTGCAGGTCATGTAGCATTTGCCGCAGTTGATGCACATGTCCTGCGAAGTAAATGGTCGCATATCTCATCAGTGGCACTGCACGCCCAACAGCACTACCTTCTCTTTTCCAACAAAGTTGGCTTTAGAATATTGTCTTATTGTCATTTTTCTGCTTTCTCTGCTTTGACAATCAAGAAACGTGTCTGAAGAAAGCACTCCGCCCTTTGATCTAGCGCCCCCTAATGGATGCCAAGGTTCTGGGAAGTGGCCTCAATTGTCGTCAGCTAGGAACGTCACCAAGATACTCCTTAAGAAAAGCTACAGGCTTCAGTACCCCACTGTAGATGCACTTTGGGCTTTCTTTGTCTTGGAATACCGAGGGACAACATGGTCGACATGCTACTTACATTGAGCTGATCTTTCCTCTTTAAACACCGAGAGAAAGCATGCAGACGCAATGAACACCGAGAGAACAAGCGTGACGCATCGCGCCTAGCTAACGGACATGTTTTCAGCTAAAGTGGGGAACCACTACGATTGTCTCGATCCCAGATAGCTATTGCTATATGACATTGCAATACAGTTTTGCAGAGCTCCGCCACCGGTTGCGTGTTAAATACCACTTTTGCTCACGACTGCACATGCAGTCTTTGCCAAAAGTAACCAGGCTGCATGGTTTGCTCCTCCCTCATATAGTGGAACCCTTACGGATATCCTAAAGACCAAAATGTATTTTAAGGTGAGAAAAAGGGTCCCCTTACCTCACAGTGATGTATAGTTTGATGGGTGTGATGACTGTTCCACTGCTCAGCTGAGAAGCAAACCGGGCAGCCTGGTTACTTTTGGCGAAGGAGGCACATAACCAACCAGGCGTAGCTCCGTTAACCTCCCTAACTTTCCTTAATTCTGTCCCTCTGCTGTGCTGTGAAATAGAACGGCTTCGCAATGGCCCGCTCATAGAGAGCGAAGTAATCGCACGGTGGCCACATCGATCGTTAGTCGCTGAGGTTTGCCAAATGTTGTTCCATTCCTTCAGAATACCGTGCTTGTGAAACAGGTTATGACTGTGCCGTAAACAGATCCTCATGTGCCCACCTTGATGCCCTTGATTATTCCGTTGTCCAACTCTTTCTTTCTAACATACCTTTTTCGCTTCCTCCGCTGAGGGTAGTCAACCGGAACTGTGTTCTGCTTAGACTCGCTGCCCTTAATCTAACCGATACTCTGTTCTGCTTAGTGTCGCAGCCCTTAATCTAACCGGAACTTTGTTCTGCTTAGCCTCGCAGCCCTTAATCTTTCTCTTCGCGTCTCTTTTAGCATCATACAGTGTTATTGCGACTGTACTAATTATTGATTGCTTTATAGCTATTGTTGACTTAGTAGAAGAGGGTTTTTATTTTTTT
This sequence comes from Amblyomma americanum, assembly GCF_052857255.1. Lineage (NCBI taxonomy): Eukaryota > Metazoa > Arthropoda > Arachnida > Ixodida > Ixodidae > Amblyomma > Amblyomma americanum. The sequence goes on along the minus strand of NC_135507.1, from coordinate 36,516,996 downwards.
ATACTCCTGTTGCTATTCAGTATTCTTCACAAATCCCTATTCCGACATTCCCAGTTAAAGTTATTGATGTGTTGCGCCTCTAGCTCTGTCGTAGTATGTATTGTGATCTGAGTCCTGCGTGTGGTGAGCGTTTGGTAAACTTTGTTAAAGGAGAAGCCGTCGCTGCAGTTGCGCATTACGAGTCTTATCGGTTCATGTAAATTACAAAAATATAGGGCAGAGTGCCGTGCATTCCACATCTTTGATGCAATGAAGAATATGCGCAGATTTCTAGCGGACGTTATTAGACAGGAGTCCGACATATGGACCTTCGAAAAAATCTTTCGGACAAAAAAAAAAAAGGAGATGCAGCATCCATTGACATGAAGCAGCTGGTTAGTGCTCTTCTGGGAGAACGTAGTTGATTGGTAAAAGCTGCCTTCATCGTCCGATTCATCCTGCGAAATCATCCTTTGTGACATTTGTGTAATTCGTCCTTTGTGACATATACGGGCATGCGTCAGCCGGACCCACTACAAGTTAATAAGTCTCTGCCTCATTTCATGACTTAACCTTGAAAAAACCAAGCCTAACTCCTCGTCTGTTCAGTTACTTTACGAGGCTTCGTTGAACTCTCGCATTTTGACAGCTGAACTGAGTGCTAATTCATAGAGGAGCCTCTTAGAGTGGAAATGACTCGCCATGGAGAAGTCCTTGAAAGGTGACCAACCGAAACAGAAATTTTCAAGCGCGTTTTTCGCTTCTCATGCGCTATGGTCGAGCCTACTATTTCAACCTACCATCACGAAATTTTATTCCTTTCTTTTGGGGGGCTGCGTTGAGGAATTATAAGTGCAGAATTCCGGCCATATTATCAAGACGGTTGTCTCGTTGAGTTCCGGTGTAATAACTGCACTTTTCACAGCGTTTGTCTATGATTATATGTAGTAAAATACATTAATAATGTCTACTTTTTTAATATACACAAAACCAGCAATCTAGACGCTGCTAAAGAACGCTTTGTGCCCCAAGACCACGACTGAAATCTTACCTCGTCGATGAGAGCCACAACGTGTTCGGTGATGTCGAGGTCTCCGAAGGTGCCTATCTTCTTTAGCGACGCACCAATCACATCCTGCAGTCACGAAGACCAAGACAACGCGAGTGAGACATTACACCTCTTGGCAGAATAGTCCTGACCATGTTTTTTTTTTTGTGGCATTGGATGTACAGTCAATCAACCACCATAATCATGTACGGCGATACTGAATTCTTACGTCTCAGTAATATTTCACTAGCCCAATTTTCTAGTGCGGGTATCAGATCATTAGTTGCATAAGCACCGCTTCAACTGTCGACTACCAGTATAGCAGAATGAAAAGGCACGAAACATGCAGTTTTGTCAACATTCGAACGTTCTAAAGCCCTTTTTTGTGAGCTACAAGGGATGGTGATCGGCTAGTAAATGTGGTTATTGTCTTACTGTCAGTGCGGGTCCCCCAGTTAACTGACGAGCCTAATAACCAAGGGCAGAGCTTGCTAGCAAAGAGTTTGACCGAAATACCCATTTCGTTCTTTCTTTTGTGTTTTTTTTCTTATGAATCGAAGTTTCACTTGTGTGTTAGCTTTCTGGTGGCTAAACCCACACTTTAGGCTTCAAGGAACGCCGCAGTGGAGGGCTTCCGAATTGATTTCACTTCTTGGGGTTCTCTAAACAACTCCAAATATCAATAACCAGGCGCTTTTTCACTCAACCTCCATCAAAATCTAGGTATCGACGCCCATGTTTAATCCCAGACCTGTGAGCAACATAGCCATGAGCGACAGTAGCCTCGCAGTCAGGAATACGTTGTAGTATAATGCAAGAACCATCCTTACCTGAACGTTTGGTAGCTTTCCTTTGAGTTGCCTGATATCCCGGACTGCTGCTGCAGCTTTGTCCTCGGAAAGCAGGTCATCTGCGAGTTTCTCTTCCGCCACAAGAGCTTCCTTCTTATGTAGGTATGGCCCGAAGTTTGGTAGAGTCTGGAACACAGCGTCAGAGCACACATGAGGCGGCTTTGTCGGCTATTGTGGTAATGCAATTGCTATTCTTATACAAAGCCGTTGCTAATGATTGAAAATTTGGGACAAACGTCTTCGTGTTTTTTTTTACTCCCTCCTTGCGCACTTCTCTACTATGTTTGCCTGCGTACAGTCACTACGTGCTTCAACATTATATACCGCACACACACTGCAGCTTTCTTCGGCACATAACCGATTACGATTTCAGCAATGCACACCTTCTGCCAACATTTCCTCTATAACTGTGCATGCTCCGAGTTTTCATATACTTTTCAAATATTCCGACATTTACATGCGCCTTTTGATTTTGCTCGCTTGGCCTTTCTCGAAATAATTTCTGTGAATATCGACGAGCCCACGATACAAGCTCACAAGAAGAACTGCAAAATTGATGTTGAAACAGAGAAAAAACAAAGTGAACCACACCCGAGCACTAAACAAATCTCGCTAAAATTCATTAATTACAAGTAACATTTTACACAAAGTCCCCGGCGTCGCGAGATGGTCCTGCTGTCCGCGTATCACTATGCTGCCACTGTTAAATTTCCTAGAAAAAGGGTAAGAGAGGAATACTCCGATACTAAATATAATTCTATTAGGGAATAGTTCCCCGAAGAATGTAGCCGCGTTTACATTAATGCGACAGTAGCGCATCGCATTTCCTAGCGTACCGTGCGGAGCCGACGCGCTACTCTTTGCACGTGCCGCATCAAGTCTGGCGGGACACCTTTCGCCCATTGCACGCGACAGAGGGGTCCAGTCACCCCCATCTTGAGCAAAGTGTGCTTTTTTATCCGGCTAGGGAGGGGGGAGGGTGTACTGTATAGCCACGACAGGGAGGAAGAGGGACACCTCTAAGCCTGTTTCCATTAACCCCTGAAGTCGATTCGCCATTCTCGATTTATCCCCGTCTGGTGATGCGACACGCTTTCCTAGCGCATCATCACCGTTTACATGAATGCGATGCGGTAAAAAGCTGATGCGATTCGCTGCTATCACATTCATGTAAATGCGGCTTATGACATAATAAAGCCGTCCGCCTACGAAGAAAAGCTGCACAACGTTCTCGTATTTCTTAAGTTTTCTCAGTAATTCGTACTCGCCCTGCAAGCTACCTGCCGTCTTGGTAAATTTCGTTAGTGGAGCAATGGCTCTGATGGGGCGTTCGTCCCAGGTTCGAGCACCGGACGAGGGCAAATTCTTTTTCTACGACAGAGGTATGAAGTTCTGTAGATGTGCAGTGAAGCCCTAGAGGTACTTCGCGGCAGTCTAATTATAATTATTTCTTGTTTTACAATTTTGTTTATATCCAAGTATTTTACTGTAGCAGAATATTTTGACGGGATAGTTGATGCATGGCTCCAGATTAAAGAAATCTGGAGAAAAAATGTGTATGTACAGAGGTGATCACATGTGCCTAGGGAGCTCAAGCGGGCTTCTGCGGAGGGAAGGAAGCGAAATTATAAATCAGGTTCTGAGTTCCCAAGATAATACTTGAGGCCGTGCATCGTTGAATATACATAAAAACTGTGTAGGCACACCCTGGTCCTACCACAGCTGCTGTGCTAATACCTCACTTCGTTGCCTCCGAAGCACACGTCTACAGTGCTCTAGACTATCTTAATCACCTCTTTAGTTCTGTCTCGCTTGTCCTCTATTTGTTTGCGCAGCTTCTATTATTATTATAAATATTTTGCTGTTCCTTTAAGTTTCGCGTCAAACGACTGACAGAACCTACATAAATGTTTGCTTAACTCGTTCAGATAGCTCAGTGTTGCTACTAAAACGCTGAGCCTCCCTTATATGAAACAAACTTTAAATTTCAGAGAGCGTAAATTCAAGCGGCCAAGAGATGAGTATCTATTTGGTAGGCACGAACAAAATGTTTGATATATGCTTATGAAGAAGCAATCGGCAGTCGTTAGATGGTGTGAGCCTTCACCAGTCCACGTCTTGGCTATTTTTTACCTGGCTTCCAAGCCTAGAAGGTTTGACCACCGGCTTTCCTTTCTGGTGCGGCCGAACTGGGGGTGATTGTCCGTCCCACGATTCCATGCCTTCTAGGTTCTTCACGTACAGGGCTGCCTTGAGGCCAGTCAGGTAGTCCTCGATCACGGTGAAGTCCTGGTTCTGCACCGAACTGCACACCTAACAAAACAAGACCAAGTACAGCATGAGAAAAAGTTGAGGCTGTTAGTCCTCTCTGGAGAGGATGACTGTCAGCTGTTAACGTACGGCATCCATCCTTTCCAAAATAAGCAGCTCCCATGACCGCAGAAAACAGCCCTAGCTAATATGACCTCAAAAACGGCACGTTCTCATTGGTCGAAAGACGACTACGTCGACTTGGAGCAGTGCTGCACTATTACTAGGAGAACGCCGCAGGAAATTCAGGAAACGAAGGAGAGATTGTAGATTAAAAAAGACAGTGAGGGGAACGGAACCCAGGCCCGGTTTGCCATCCTCCGTGAGTGGGAGACGATTAGGGACAAAAAGGAAAGACATTATAAAAAGGATAGAGCGCGTGCAGAAGAAGATGCATGCACCCTTATTATAAGGTGTCTCATAGACTTAGAGATTGCAAGTACTGCCGAAGATGTTGCGTTACTCTCTCAGCCATCCGTATATATCGCCAGTGTACAAGAACCTCCCGCCACATTTACAGCTATCACTCTGAAAACAGGCAGTAAACCTTCCAGCAACCGCGCGAAATCGAAACTATGGGGCTCGCCTGTAGTACGGAGGCGCCAGCCTGCAGGAACTGGTAGCCGGCCTCTGCGGAGTCGATGCCTCCCGTCGCCAGGATGGGGAATCCCGGCAGCGCTCGGGCGATGGCTGACACGGCCTTCAGTGCGATGGGCCGTATGGCGTTGCCCGACACGCCACCGTACGTGGTCCGCTTCTCGACACCGACGCCCGGCCACGGGTCGTTGTTGTACTTGAGGCTCATGAGGCCCGACACCGTGTTCACTGCCGTGACACCGTCGGCCTTGCCTGCAGTAGAGGAACGATTCAGGCAGCGTTCAACGCTGCGCTCCATAGGTGGAGTATTTAAATTGGCCTTAAGTGCATTGCTCGTTCCCGAAGAAAACGTGAAAAAATGTCTCTAATTAGGAAGATAGCCTTAGTAAGGTGGCCGAACCACTTTGCTTATCACCGCTTTTTCAGATTCGTAGGATTTGTTGCTGGAATCAGTAGCCGATGCAAAACTTGAGTTTAGAACATTGGTCTTGAAATATGGGGGTACATTGGAGAATTGTACGGAAAAAGTACACTTTTTTTCGGGAACAAAGTAGAGCATTTATGAATGTCATCCACGTGAAGACGCTAACTGCTGATTGCAAATAAAATCCAAAATGTACAGTTCTGGTAGGAAAATAGCATAGCAACTATGTAATCCATAAGCAAGGCACTGAAATGAGTAATCGCGATAACAAGACATACAGTCGAGCCATTTACCTTAGATACTGATTTCCACTAAAGTGGCATACGCGACTAAGGAACGCAGCTGCAAATACGCCTCAAAGGACGACCTCCAGCTAACCGCGATGACCGATTGTCATGACGTTGCGGTTAATCCCAATTCGTGGAGGCACCTACCAATCATCTGCCAGGTCACCGTCACTGGCTGAAGGACTTCCTTTAACGAGCATTAGACACTGCGTTATTGCGCTGTAGCCTCGTCTGCAGCCTACAAAAACGGTCGCTTCTTCTACCAAGAGAAAAATGTTTAAAAGCACTGTACACTGGCGACGCTGCTTTTTTCTTTCTTATTGTCTATGCTCTTTAGCAGGCGTCATATTACGGGAATGCTCCATGTAGCGAAGGATGCATGTTTAGTTACCTTCTCCGCTGCAACTTAAATTACAAGTGCCCTGCTTATTCATAAACTTATTTATATCGCCTTCTGTAGGTTAAGCCACTTACCTTCGTAGGCTGCCTTTGCAATTGTGACAACGTTGGTGACATTTGGAGTAAGCTTGGCAAAGAAAGGAATCTTCACAGCCTTCCGCACCCAGAGGCAAATGTTTCGAACCAGCTCCGGATCCTTAAAAGAATGTTAAAAAAAAGCACCTTCTAAGTTCAAATATATTTTCCCATAGCGTAAAGCTCATAACTGTCATAGACGTGCGCCTTACCTGCCCGCAAGCCAGTCCCATTCCCCTTTCGCCCATTCCATGTGGACATGAGAGGTTCAGTTCCAGCGCATCTGCTCCGGCTGCCTAAATAAGATACCGGGAACTCCCTTTAGTTTTTTTGTGATTGGTACATTGTGAAGATATGAACTCTCTCAAAAACGCCTAGAGTGTACGGTTATGGACGGCGCCTCTTATGGTTCAGGCGTACCTGAATGTTACGGCGACATTTGGTGCGCACTGGAGAGCGCTCATATAATAATTGGTTTTTGGGGAAAGGAAATGGTGCAGTATCTGTCTCATATATCGTTGGACACTTGAGCCGCGCCGTAAGGGACAGTATAAAGGAGGGAGTGAAAGAAGAAAGGGAGAAAGAGGTGCCGTAGTGGACGGCTCCGGAATAATTTCGACCACCTGGGGATCTTTAACGTGCACTGACATCGCACAGCACACGGGCGCCTTAGCGTTTTTCCTCCATAAAAACGCAGCCGCCACGGTTGGGTTCAAACCCGGTAACTCCGGCTCAGTAGTCGAGCGCCCTAACCACTGAGCCACCGCGGCACTCAACGCCTTTCGTGGGCGTTATTACCTGCTTAAATATCATGTGCGAAGGTTTTGGTAACGACATAAGACGGTGACACCGTTTAACCAAGAGAATATCTAGTGCCTACGCACATAACAAAGCAATACAGAATAGAAGGCTAAATTTCTCTGAGTAATTACTGCGTTGTAAGTGCGGCCATGGCAAAGAAAGACTAACTTGCTGCTCAGTTGAATTGTGCATGTATGAAAGCTTTAGCACGGTGCGATCCACTTTGGCGAGGAGCCATGCGCAGATGGTTCCGAAGGGCTCAGTGTTGGCAGGCATCTGTGCATCTACCACTGTAAAGGCGCTGTTGGGTCATACAGGTTATCGGTTCATGGTTGCTGATCGAGGAGAGTGTTGAGCTAGAACGCCATATAAATAATTGTTTGTGGAAAATAGCTAGCTGTATGGTTATTTCTACTTCGTGTCTCTAAGCTTTTTTGTTTAATGTGAAGAAGTCAAGGAGAAATTGAAGCATCTTTTCAAGTAGTGGTTTGAGATCCTTGACGAGATGCTGAATATATGCGTCACGGCAAGCAGGCATGCTATAATAGCGAGGGTGCATGCAATGAAGCAACGGCTGCAGCACGGTAGCACAAGTGTACCCTTGAAAAAAGCTCGTTTAAAGACAACAATAAAGGAACAAGGCGAAGAAGTGGTGGTTCAAAACGTTAATTTGGTTTTAAAATAACCATTTTGCCAAACACCTTTAAAATAAGCAATAAGTAAGGATATATAACAAGCTGCGAAAAAGAAATCTAACGCGAAAGTGGAAATTCCCGTTGTTACCTCAGCACGTTTCGCAAGCTCCGTCCAGTCCTCCTCGTTGAAAGTGCACATGATGCTGGCGATCACAATCTGGAAGAAGTATATCGTGCTATTTCAACGTACTGTATCTATCTAGCGAAATAAAAATTGTTACGATCAGGCATTCGAAGCACCGATATGAACAGATAGTATTCTGCTGCCTGAAAGAATGAATTAACGTTGTGCCTAATTATACGACATACAAGCTGCAAACGGGTGAATACCATACAATTTGGTCAATTAACGAAGTATTTGAACTCAAAAACTGCCTAAATTTATTTCGATAACGCTTCACTTGAACTTGTGCTTTCATATGCACTAGGCTTCATAGTGATTGGTTTCGCAAAGCGGTTGATAGCTTGCTTACAGCAAAACAAAAGCAAGATTGAATGACTGCACTGAAAGGGCTTACTTCTCATTGCAGATTTCAGATTTGCAGAATAACTACAGATATTTTATCAGTGCAGATACAGACAAAAATCATCATGAAATGAAGAGTCTCTTATAAGCACAACTTACGTGGTCGGGGAAGTCCCTCTTGAGTTCAGCTATGCTGCCACACCAGTAAGCTGAAGTTTTTTCGCTGATGAGTTCGATGTTCAGGAAAGAGCCCTGACCGGGTCCGTAGGTGTGCCCGAAGGTCGACCCGCGAATGATGCGAGGCGACACGTTTGTCACGACATCCTGCGCAAACAGAGCTTTCTTTTACCTTAAAACAGTTCAATATGAGGACATGCAAAGGCTTTTGAGGAGAATCCGAGGAATGAAATTCGGCGGCGATCCACAAACCTTTACGCCTAACTCCCCCCCATTCCGCATGGGGTAAAGCTTTCATACGTCCAGAAGTCTTCTATAGACTCTTCAGCCAGATTAAAATGATGAGAAATCCCCTATAAGTCTTTATTTCTTTCAAAGCGAAAGCTTTACTGGCCTAGCGGCGCTGATTTACAGTATTACTAATGAGGTATTGAGCAATCACCCACCTGCCTGGCCCACCTTACAGACCGGACCTCACACCAACGCACTCTTCGATATTTCACAGAATAAAGAGCATTTGAAAGGTGCGCGGTTCGCATGCCATAAAGAGGACCACCGACGGAACGTAACGCATGGTGACGTCAATATTTGTCCTCATTTGTTATATGAGCGCATGCAAAGGCCAGCGCTCTGAGGCTGCAAGTGGACAGCCGTTCGCGGAAGCTACGTCGAAAAGTGACGCGCTCATGGGAAAGGTGACATTGTTAACATTAATTTTATTGTAACATCTCTCAATTCTCGCACCTAATATAATGGTCGTAGTGCACAATATAAAGGAAATCATATAGTCCAACGCCATGAAATGTGGTATGCATCGTCAGGCTTGTTCTACCCGCTGTTAACCTTTCGGTTCTGCCCTCAGTTCTGGAATGTTAGTGACTTGCCTTGTCCAGGCCGAAGGTCTTAGTGAGCGCGAAGCCCCAGCCAGCTTTGAAAGCGCGCCGGATCATGGCGCTTGAGGTTGTAGGAGGGGCACTGGCCAACCCGAAGGGGTTCTTGAACTTGAGGCCACAGAATTCCACACTGAGGTCCACCAAGTCTATGGGCGTGTAGAAGCGAGGCAGCTCGGGTACCGCAGGCACAGGCAGGTTGTGCAGCGACTGCAGAGACCATTCAAAAGGGGCTGCTAAGTCCATCATAGTAAGCCTGTAGCATTTATGTAAAATTAGAAACACATATCACATGTCTATACAGTACGCGGTAAGTGCTTGGGGCGACGGGTGCTCTGAGTTGAGTAAGTAAATGGTACACGGTCAAAGTCTTGATAATGAAAGGCCACTTTTGCATCATTCCACAGCACAGTTTTGCCTATTTCTTTTTTAAGTTGTTAATGTTTTAACACAGAGAGCTCGAAAGAAAAGCATTTGATGGCTAACGGCATGACTAATAGCGCCAGACAAATATACAGGTACCCTTTAGTTCTAAACAAAGGGCTGATACCGCTGGCCAGCTGAAGTTACAGCAGGCAATCAACGGGTTCATAAAAATGTACCTCCATGGACATAAAGTTAGAATGAACCAAGGCATCAGGTGCACTCTCGAAGCATAAATTTATTCCGGCCGCACAGGTTAATTTCTAGTACTGATTGGTTATGTTTTTAATGGACATCATGAAGAAAATATTCTAATAATAATAATTGGTTTTCCGGGAAACGAAAATGGCGCAGTACCTGTCTCATATATCGTTGGACACATGAACCGCGCCGTAAGGTAAGGGATAAAGGAGGGAGTGAAAGACGAAAGGAAGAAAGAGGTGCCTTTGTGTAGGGCTCTGGAATAATTTCGACTACCTGGGGATCTTTAACGTGCACTGACATCGCACAGCACACGGGCGCCTTAGCGTTTTTGCCTCCATAAAAACGCAGCAGCCGAGGTCGGGTTCGAACCCGGGAACTCCGAATCAGTAGCCGAGTGCCCTAACCACTGAGCCATCACGGCAGGTTAGAAAATATTCTGCTTATTCCTTTTTTTTCACAACTGCAGTATATAGTTGTCATGAATCCGGAATTTCTTAGTTTTGCCGCACTTTTTATTTAGAGGTATTTTTTAGGTTTTACAAGTCTACACAATGACGTAAAAACTGTATCCTAAGTCGAAAGCTAAATACCCCCAACGCCTGCTTTACTAATGCACCTAAAGCATATATAGCGATGTACTCATCCGATGACCGTGTATAACTATCGCATCCTAATTAGAGGTCAGCGCAATAGAACTAGGGATTTCCACAACCAACCTGCAAGTACTTGTGTATGTGCCAGGAGGCTGTCTTTCCGTCGTTGACGGCCTCCACGGTGGTCTCGGAGACTCCGGCCAAGTCTCCCCCGCAGAACACCCATGGCTCACTCGACTGCATCGTCTTCGTGTCGACTTCGGGCTGCCCGTATTTGTTTAGCTTCAGCGGACTAAGCGCCTCCACAACTGGAAAGGCAAGGTTTCAATAGCTCTAAGGTCCAACTTAAGATGCGACAAACAGAAGTCTTGCAGCATGGAAATAAAAAGACAAAATAGCTTCTTTAACTGTTTGTTTAATTTCGATCATAGGGTGGAGCATGCTACCAAAGAACCTCGTCAACATTTTGGGCTTTAAGTACTTCTTGGAATTTAATTTCAACGCTTTATTCAGGTTCGCATGTGCATGAATTTACATTTCTTGTTGTACATATGTTATTTGTAATATTCACGTTTGAACGGCTTTATTTGTTACTAAGAAGAAAGGTGTTACCTCCTCTCTGTTGTTTCATGTCTTCCCTGCGCAAAGCCTTCAGCATTTGTAGGTATTCACTAAATAACTAACAACTAAATCATCGGGCACACATAGTACAGCACCTCCCCTGAACCAGGCGTGTTTGACGGGACAATTCTTTTTAAGTGTTTCGAATCACTCGCCCGGCATAAGAAAGCCCGCGCAATTAAGCGCCCTCTCTCGGCATTATGAGTAACAGCATTGAATAATGACTAAATACTAGTTAGAGAAAGGTCACGTACAATTGAATGTACAGGACGGACCACGCTTAACGGGAACACTTGAGCACTTGAGCACAGTCTTCCCAAGCAGCGCAGGTAATTGATCCAAAATTAAAAATGTATCGGAAAATGCTGATCCTACAAAGGACCAGTGTGAAACCATTTTTTCTCAATGTTGTACCAATTACCTGTGCTGCCTGGGATTATTCCTATTTTCGCGCGGTAAAAAGGTGCTTCATAAGTCTGTGAGACACACCATCGTTCTCGAATACGCTACCTGACATATCTCCCAACGTGGATCCGAAGGCGGAAATGATGAAGTCCGCCTTCAGCCGCACCACCTGCTCTTCGTCCTCAATCCAGCTGCCGTCCTCGGTCTGTTCCGTCCTCAGGAACTCCATGCCCTTGATGCGGCCCTCGTGCACCAGAAGGTTTCTCGGTGCCAGGAACGGCAGGAACTCGCACTTTTCCTCTTTGGCCAGCTCCATCTGGAAGGCGGTATGACGTAGAACAACAGTGCATCATGGGCTTAAGAGCATGCCGACTTAAATCGGCTTCTCACGAACGGGTACCATTAGTGTTCAAGAGTCAGCACACAATGTGAGCTTTTAGCATGCGAGGAGCCGCACACTGTTGCCAGTCCAGACGCAAGATACATGGACTCGTATTTTTCAAAATAGTGGGGCCCTTTTATGAACAACGCAGTGCGTCAGCATTGAACGTTAAACGACCACAAAATTCCATGAAGTGGAAGGAGTCACGCCAACGTAACGAAAAAACGTTCGAGATCACTGCGGTAGCCCGCATTGGAGGAATTCGGAAGCTTTGATGCCTTCTCGCCCCTCTTTGCTAATCTTTGTCTCTCTTCGCACCTCTTTGCCTCTCTGAACTTTCAAATTTGGTGCCACGAATTGGCACCGCCCACTTCCGGTGTTGTCAAATTTGCCGCCACTATTGCTCCGGTCCCGCTCACTTAATGGACATTTTTGGCTCTAATTAAATAGCTAATCTTTCGATTTTGAAAATGTCTTTGGCGCAGAATCCTCACATCGTTCTCTTTCCTTTGAAACCACTCGTTTGATGCTACCTCTTCAAGAACGTTACAACTACTGCCGACACGTTTTGATGACCCGAAAGCACCGATCGAAATCGCCTAGAAATGCTTTCGCATTAAATGTTGACAGTGAGTGTGATCGTCGATGACTGGTTTTTCTTCGCACTGCCACGGTATGGTGTGTAACGGCAACACGAACCAAAATGATGTATACCGTATATATACATGAATGCGACTGATGCGCCCAATATGAACCGTTACTTTGCACACCCAACGTATATACGGCATTGCGACACGACGATATATTTGTCCGCTTCTCATGTGTTATGACTCAAGCATACTTTCTTAAATTCTGCAGCTTACGTGAAAGACCACACTGTCCAAAAAGGCTGTTCAATTTTTTCCCGTAACGGGCTTCGCAAAGAATCTTGTCGTGTCTTTTCACCGCTGTTGGTGGCGTCAAATCATCCACTAAACCAACATCTCGTGTACAACATCCGCACTGCTGACGTTTCAACGTCAGGTGCACTCTCGCAGCATAAATTTATTCCAGGCACGAGGGTGAATTTCTAGAACTGATTAGTTTTGGTTTTATAGGGTTTAACTTCTCAAGGCGACTCAAGTTATGAGGGACGCTTTCTAGTATTGAAATATTGCCTGTTAATCAGATACGATTCCTGATAAAGGTATAGTTTTATCCTTGCACGGGACATATGTCTCGGGTCAAGGTAAGTATTTAGAGCCATAACCAGAGCCAGTGTTCGCGCTACTCCCTAACGATCTGCACTGAAACTTTCGCAGCAATCATTGAAGCTTACGAAACTTTGTTAATGAATCCGCTTATGATGCTCGTCGATATGCATGATTATCTCCAATAGAAAGGACTCTAAGGGCCAAGACAACAGCAAATAAGCTGAGACTTCAAAGAAGACTGAAGGCAAATGCAGTCGCTTCAGGCGACTTTGGACTTCTGTTTTCCTGAATCGAAGAAAAACAGGTACTTATTTGGATTTTTTTTTACATTTTATTCCACGAAACCATGCATGTGGCGCGGCTTAACGAACATCTTCACTTAAGTGCAACGACAAATCCGATGCAGCTTTTTGAGCTTAAAAGCTAACATCGTCCGCCAAAGCTGACCGGGAAGCCTTTCGAAAGAAACCCGCTTTATTTCGACTAGAAACTGTTTCTTACGGTTGTGCATTCAAGATAGCTTAAGCTCATGTAATGACGAAGGAATGTGCTTTGAGTGAAAACTGCAGAAATTGCGGACAATAAATAGAATCAGAAAACGTTTATATGACGGGAAGCAACTCTCCAGAATTCAAAGTTCAGAATGTTGCCGTAATAAACAAAAACTTACGGTTAATTTTTTTTTACTCAAACCCAACAAACACTACGTTAATGAGCGCCTTCCCAAACTTCCGGAGTCCCAAAACTTCAAAAGAAAAGTTCAAGAACAATGTACGACAACATTTATACATACAGTATTTGCCAAAAGTAACCAGGCACTTGGGTTAACATCTCAGCCGTAAACTCTAAAAACAAATACGCCTATATGGGTGTAAGAAGGGAGTAAGTCTTCTAGAACACACCTCTTTTGTAAAGAGAGTGCGCTTGAGGAGAGTTCACTCCCTTTTTACTACTTGCTGTTTAGAGTGTATGTTGCGGCCCTTATCAAACCCCTGAAGTTTGAAAAATATCGAAAGCTAACAAGGCTTCTCCTAACTTTACACAGATTTAGAGCTTAAGAGGTCCATAAATACTCCAATACACGCATAAGAAACAAACCACATTGATTGGTTATTTTTGACAATTACGGTGCCAATTAAGCTCGCATTTACGACGCACAACTGTGATGCCAATATTCCAAACTTTCCCTTTCAAGTTTTCACAAAGAGAAATCTGCATGATAACAATGAAAACTGAATACTCTCAATTTTAGCCTATTTATTTTTCAACGCAACCTAACAGAGGCATGGAATAAGATTTCGATGTCCAATGTAACGGATAAAAACAACCCTTTAATTACAACTCAAACCATCTTCAGTTGCAAGTAGAGAAAAATATATTTTTTTGTTGTGCGGAACTATAGAAGCAATAATCTAGTTCATTATGCATCCAAGCAGGCGCAGCTGTGTTAATGAGGCGTAATTGAGTTTTGCGGGTCGAAATCGACATATCGGTCATGACATATGACGTAATAGAGGGCTTCAGATTATTTTTGGCAAAATGAGGTTCTTTCATGCGCAGTGAAACGTCGCTACACAAGCGTTTTTGCATCTCGACTTTGCCCCGCCGCGGTGGCTCAGTGGTTAGGGCGCTCGACTACTGATCCGGAGTTCCCGGGTTCGAACCCGACCGCGGCGGCTGCGTTTTTATGGAGGAAAAACGCTCAGGCGCCCGTGTGCTGTGCGATGTCAGTGCACGTTAAAGATACCCAGGTGGTCGAAATTATTCCGGAGCCCTCCACTACGGCACCTATTCTTCCTTTCTTTCACTCCCTCCTTTATCCCTTCCCTTACGGCGCGGTTCAGGTGTCCAAAGATATATGAGACAGATACTGCGCCATTTCCTTTCCCCAAAAACCAATTATTATTATTATTATCTCGACTTCGCAAAGATGCGGTCGCCTCAGCTAGGATCGAACCTGCGACCACGTGCATGGTAGCAGAATGTCGTATCTACTTAACCATCGCGTTGAAAGAGAACGTAGTGCATGAAAAAACATAGCAACAAGATTTTAAAGAAACTTCCTTGACAGCCTGACGAATTCTTTTTATTACTGAACATTTTTCCCTGGCAAACACGCTTTTTGTGTTTATTCTTCCAGCGAATAGAAAGATATTGGTGTAATTACTATTCATTGGGCATAGCCCGTTGCAAATCTTGAGTTTTTTCAGTGCATGTGCTTAGAATTAAGTTCTTATACTCGTTTTACAATGATCACGCTTATTTGTCTACCTTTGAAAAATTGTAAATTCGACGTCCTCAAGAGACGCATGGGTTATGAGGGCTTTCTGACGGGTCAATTGGTTCATTATCTTCGAATAAAAAGCTTGGGTTGAAATTACAAACACAGCAAGAACCAAGAGAGCCGCTTCTGTCCTGTGGTCTCTCTCGATTCCTCCTGTGGTCGTAATTTCAGCGCTAGCTATTTAATCAAAGATGGGATACGAGGGACTCCTGCAGGGGAGGGCTCCGGATTAATTTAGACCTCCTGAGGCTCTCTGACGTGCGCTGACATCGCATAGCACACGGGTGCCTTGAGCACTTCGCCTTCATCGAAACGCTAACTTTACGCGCTTACTATGTTGCGGTGATTTCCCTTGTCTCATGGCACGAAGTATAACAAAAATCTATCTCAAACGCTAGATCTGTTCCTTTTTATTCTACATTAGAGCTGTTCCAAAATAATTTTTATGCGAGTCGTTCTTCTGTCGCGACTTTCACCTGCAGACTGAATGAAATTGTTCCCCGGGTGTTTGATTTAATGCAGCTCGTGCAATAACTCAAGCTTGAAGGGTATGAAATAATTCAAAATAAATTAATTTAACGTATCTCTCTCTCACCTCTTCGGGGACCGCGCGGATGTTGGTGAACCCCTTGCGGAAGACGACGAAGACGCGCCTTGCACCGCACCGCAGCGCCGAGGTGGCGCAGTCGAAGGCCGTGTCTCCGGCACCGAGGACAATGACGTTCCCGTGCAGGCTGGGCAGCGACTGCTTGCAGCGGCACATTCCTGTCGGCGGGAAGCGGGACCGAAGGAATGCACTGCACTGTTTGCCCAAGAATGTGTCGAGGATTGCTGGAGGAACGCGAGTGCTTGGATATTCATCATTCTTTTCCCTCTGCCCTGTACGACAGGGCGAGTAGTTCAAGACCACACTGAGAAGACGCACAAACTGGTGAAGTTTGTAAGTAATCGACATGAAAACATTTTGAAGGACTCGCCTTGTGCAAGCTGCTGTCTTGGCCAATACGGAAAGCAAGGCGCTTCAATCTTTTTGTAAGCATTAAATAATAAGCGCAAAGCGTACAGCTAGAGGAAATATTCAGGGAAGCACTAAAGAACCATATCTATTTTTTCTTCAGGATTCAACTGAAAAGAATGGATCTAAATCAAACTTCGTTAACAAAGAATCTGAACACGTTTCGGGCACATAAACCTAGGGAGCAGTTTTTGACTGTATGCTGAAGTGTTCTTTTTAGTATTGCTCCAAGCCGTAAGTTAGCTTTGTTTACTTTTTCGTCTTTAAGGTATAAAAATGGACTTCTGTAGACCTAAGCAGGTGCCTATGTGGCTCGTGTCGAGTGAATTACGGTTCGTTTTGAGCTAGGTTGAATCAGCCTTTCAGCTTTTGCGATACCACCTTGTAATGAATTTCAGGATTTAGTAATTTTATTTGATCCTATTTTATTTAGTTTGTAAATATTAGCGCCCAATAAGTAACGAGCGCATCGCATGCTTCAAATAGTGAATGATATCGCGGTTACCGCAACTTCCATCCAATGGATTAACTACGCTCCCTTGAATCGAAGAAAGGCTAATTCCTCCCAAATAGCAGCACTTGCATAAACGACGTTAAGAATGCTCTTTCAAGTGTCATAATTGGTGTCAAAGCGATTTAAATTTATGTATTTTTTTGCACTTAGTGTCAAGATAGTTCCTATTGGTGCGAAGCTTCGTAATATTTCTTCGTGCTCAAAGTCACCGGCACGAGGCATCATCACTATCAGGACGCGCGATGGAACCGGATTAATCTGAAATGATTGCTGACACGTGCAGCTGCTTCAACATTATTCGAGATTGTAGTAAGTAATTTCAGCGCCTCATATCGACATTTCTACCTCAACTTTAAATTGATTGCGGTCGAAAGCAGCGGTGATCATGTTCTTCGACGACCGCCGCGCACGCGTTTTGCTATCTCCTCCGCCATGTTGTTCAGTTCTTTGTGAGCGAAAGTCGGCCCTATGAAGAGTTTCATTTGAACGCCTTTAGCTACCTTCCTGCTTGTCTTACTGCCTCCATCGTCACGTGACCCTGTTATGGCTGTTTCGGCATGGTTTTCTTCCTGTATACATCCCCGATTTCTTTTCCACTCTGCTTGAGCGCACTATTGCTTAGAACTGCTTGCTAACACACAGGATACGTATTTAGGACCTACCCGGCTTGCTGGCTTTCGACACCAGCGGCAAAAATGTCTTAGATGTAAAAAATCCGTGACTCGAGTCCAAGCCTTCAAATATTGGTATGACTTTAGGATCCGGTAGACCTGAAATATAGTGGCGCGTTTAGCAGGAGGTTAAAAAGAAACTATATGATCAGTCCATATCTTTTTCCCTAACTCTCAGAAAATCAAACCACTTTCTATACTTGCCTATGCCAAGGAAGACTACATCGTAGTCCTTCTTAAGAGACTCAAGTGTGAAGTCTCGTCCTAGAGCCTTGTTGAACTCGACCTGAAAGGACAAGAGAGGTTTTAATGTGGAGTTCCATATGTAGTTATAAATTGTGTGCATGTTTTCTACTTACTCTGACACCCAAGTCTTTGACGAGGTCCAGTTCGAACGACACCACATCGAAAGGTAGCCGATACTGAGGAATCTCTGCTGAGCTGAAAGCGATAAATTTCATTACCAGAGAATACAATCCTTGCCCGTGCCGGCAGTTCGCCGATGTGAGCATGAACATCACGGCCTGGTTAGAAACTACGCTCACTTTAGCTTTGCTGTTGTTCGTATACGCGTTTACCTACGAGATCCTCCAAACAGATCATGCAGTTAAATGCCTAGCAGCACAGTACTTGTTCATTCCAGTGTACAATAATTACTGCGTGAAGATTTGTAGTGATAATGATAGACAATTTTTGGCAATAAAAGCGCTGTTCCTCTCGTCCAATAGAGCACGAAAAGTGTTTTAAAAGGCATACATTACGATCATGCGATAAATGTACTACTGGGGAAAAAAGTATCCGGGACACGATTTCTAGGAAAAACGTTTATTGCAGCTCTACCTCTCTACCCAGTCGCCTGATATTGTATGAGATCATTAAAGACCTAAATGTTCCTTCCTCTCTTCACAATATCAGGCGAATGAGTAGCGAAGTGGAGCTATAATAAACGTTTTTGCTAGAACTCACGTCCCGGAAACTTTTGTCCCCACTAGTACATACCTATGCGCCATTTATAAATATTTCGTTATGAGATTCCAAAATACGCATCATAGAAGCCTAAATGTTGCTCATGCGAACCAGAAGACTACTTCTGAAAGCACCTGTTTAAACCTTGCAAAGCAACATGTGCGTATAAGCTGCGAAGTACCCTCTCACACGCTTCAGCAGCCCCTGAGGAGCTAGCCTACCTGAGTCCACCGAAGTAAGCCTGCTTCTCGAAGATGACGATGTCCGAGTATCCAAGTCTGGCGAGAAACGTGGCGCAGCTCATGCTGGCTGGGCCACAACCGACGAGGGCGATCTTGGCCCTGTAGCTTGCCGGAAGTTGGTGCAGCGGGGGAAGGTTCGGTGGCCGTATTTGAGGGACCCGCATCTGCTTGAACACCTGTTCAAGCAAGCAGAGGCAATCGGTATTGATGCGTCACACCTTATATGCCGCGCAAAAAAAAATGCAGTTACACAGGCAAACTCCGGAGAAAGCTATCAAGATTTCTAATGTCATTCTGTTTGAATGTCATAGTTGTCATGAATGTCAAGCCTATGTCATAGTTATAACATATTCTGGTCATAGACACTATGGCAAAACTCATAGTTAAGAACTAATGGAAAGACTAGAATTAAAGCACGCAAAGATTATTTATAGAAACTGGGTATTTTTTTCCTAGCATGGAAAAAGCCGCAGACAAAACACACCGCACGGAGAGGGGGGTTTAAATAGAAATGAAAGAAAGGTAGGCATAGATGAAAGTAAGCAATAATGATTATAATTGGATGTGGATATCTTGAGCGGAGATAAGAATATTCTGAAGTTTTCAAGGAAGTCGAAGTCCTTCAGATGGAGTAACAAAGAGATCAGAGCATGACACAAGAAAAGGGCGCCTTCCAGGTAAAGAATCCTTAGACTATGACTTTAAAAAAACACGTACACAACAGCCATAAAACGAGTTTTTTTGGTAGTATAAGAAATTGTTCTATAATAGCAGTACTTTGAAGCTGTTCTCATTCATTCTTACATCAGTAGCGAACTGCTGCAGGCCACCGATGTTGATGGGTCCTTCTTCGGAGGCGTACAGGTTGCAGCCTCCCACACAGAGATCGCTTGTCGGGCACACCATTCCGCAGGTGAGGCCGAGGGGATTGTCCGAAAAGATGGCCTTGGCGGCACCGTAGTAGTTCTGGGGGTTAGAATCGGCGGTCACTGTTTTTTGCATTTAACACGAAACAAGAAGATACGTCTTCACTTACTACATGAGTTTCTGAAGAAGCTTCTTAACACATATTACCGTCATCGTTTTCGTGACTTTTTAAGAGGCTTAAGCGAATCTGGGTATAACTGCTAAATCAAATTTCAGTCATGAACCAGAACGACGTCTGGTGCACTCACCTTTGTCGCTATGCTGCTGATGAATGCCTTGATGTCGAGCTGCGTGGGGCAACTCTTCTGGCACGGGGCATCGGCACATTTTAAACATCTGTGAGAAAAGAAAGCTTAGCCATCATTAACGCACCCGAGTCAATCATATTCTAGTGGAAACTAATGAAGGAAGTGAACATAGCTGGGACATCTCGGGTGGAGAACAGGTAAGCGATAGTCAGCTGGGTTAGCAATACATTGGTAAAGTTTCGCAGTGGTAAAAGAGAAAAAAAACGGACCAGAAGAAAGGAAGAGGGAGGATAGGAGCGTACTCACTTCCTCTCTAGTCTGCTGGATATTTTTTTTTTTTTGCGCCGATTTGACAGTATGAATCGGTTAAGCTAATGTAGTGTATTCCAAGACATGTAAACGTAGCCATGGCAGGCAGACAGATAAGTGCAGGGTTCAGACAGGGAAACTTTGACACAATAAGTTGATTGCTGCTAGCACAAAGTATCGCTACGCTTGGCGACAAAATTTCTGGCAATTAAGGAAAAGGTACAGTAGCGGATCATCTGCAGCTGTGTCAATACGCCAAAAGTTCAGCCGCCGGACGGCTAACAGCCACGTTTCTCGCTGCACGTTTGCTTCGCTTCGTTACGGTGAAGTAGAATCTTTAAAGGTTCTAGCCCACTGTAGCTCCGTCGATAGCGTATGTGGCGCCATCTATGGCAGCTTCGCTGTAATCGGTCATACCTGGAAAATATGTTCGCAAAAAAAGGTGTTTTCGAAGTGACAGCCTAAAATTGAAAGTGTATAGTTATGTTTGAAATAGGCACTAACCGTTACCAAAACACCCTGTTTTGAGAGAAACCTAATTCTTGCGACCGGTGATTACATTCAGCTTCGTAGAACGCAAGGGCGTGTTTCCGTTCCGTAGCTCTGGCAAGAAAAGTGTTCCCTGAGTATAGTTCTAGTTCGAAGGAAGCAGCCCTTGTCCTGCAGTGGATGTAATTTTGATTGACTGACTGACTGATTTATTTATTTATTTGTTTTATTTATTTATTTATTTATTTATTTATTTATTTATTTATTTATTTATTTATTTATTTATTTATTTATTGATTGATTGATTGATTGATTGATTGATTGATTGATTGATTGATTGATTGATTGATTGATTGATTGATTGATTGATTGATTGATTGATTGATTGATTGATTGTGATGGTAGAGACGAAGGCAAAGACAATATTGCATCCCATAAATTATGTTTTCACCACCTTCGCACCACAGCAGGTTACTCTGGACGTATGTGCAATAATAAATCAGTGCACTTGCGACTCCTCACTACATCGAAGTAATGAACAGTCAAATATTGCTAACACTAAAGACGGGTTACTTGATATCAAAACACATGGGCAGAACAAAACGGTTTGGTTTATGGGGGGTTATTGTCCCAAAGCAACTCCGGGTATGAGGAACGCCGTAGTGACAGGCTCCAGAAATTTCGACCACCTGCAGTTCTTTAACGTGCACCCACTTCGCACAGTGCACGGATCTTTAGAATTTTGCCTCCATCGAAATTCGACCGCCGCGGCGGCCGGGCTCAAACCCATGTCCTTCGGGTCAGCAGCCGAGCACCGTAACAACTGAGCCACCGTCCTTTCTACCGAAAGGTAGACGGCACGAAATGCCATGCCGTCTATCTTTTTATGCTACCTCATGTATTGCTCCGTAAAGTAGTCAGTCTTTTACCATCAGCAAATTAGCCGCAAAGCGAGCATTGCTAACACATTGAACGTTTTTATCATCGTAAGCGTTACCTAGCTGCCTCTCTTAGGGCGCCCCGTTCACTCAGCGTGGTATGCTTGATGTCGTCGAAGTTTTTCTCCAGAGGCTTGCAGCTCTGAAATAGGAGAGTTGTGCTTGCTGTTAGCACAAAGCTTGAGTGAAGGAACAGTTCACTAAAAAGCAGTTAAAAACCATGCAAGCAATTTTCAGAGTCAGAGATGAAGTTTCAGCGTTCAGATTCAAATGCAACCGGCTAAGCTTTTGCCCCGTTACACAGTGGCAGGTAGAAATGGCACTTCTTTATAAGGATTATGTGCTGGGCTGGTTGGTATCTTCCATGTAACGAGGCACATTTTTTGGAATTATTCTAAACCTTATGTGGACAAAGACAACTCAGCAAGTATGAATTTAAAAGTACCGTAAAATTAACAATACACTGTCATGTATTTGATGCAATATTTCATAGTTTAGATGACCTGTGCTTCAAGTACTGTGGTTCAACAACTCCCATTCCCAGGCCTTCGACTCTAAAAGATGTGTACAGACTATCGCAAAAGTGTCTATGCCACAACCACCGCGTTGGCTTAGTGAGTGCTTTACCGCACGGTGGCGCAGTGATTATTGTTACTAAATAGCTTGCAGGTTATATTAGACTGAGATAAGATTAGGAAGGGCAATTCTGTTGCGAGTCCACACCTTACACGAACCAATTAAGTGCAGCCGTTTTAATGAGGCAGTCGTGCTGCTCCCACTGCGGCGACCATATCAGAACCTCGGGGAGAGATGATAAATTCACAAGCGTTATCAAACGCTCATCGAACTCTGTACCACCATCAAGCGTGGCTGAAACGTGAATAGCCAGCTGCAGTTTTTGGCCCGGGATGAAAGCATTTGTCCTTCCATTGTTACTATCGCAATAAATTCCCGCCGGAACGTGGCTTCCACTTAACAGCGGTGCCAAAGACTGATGAAAAAGAGAGATAAGCGGCTTGCACTTACACCGCACTTCTTATCGCTATTCCTCTTCCAGTGCTGCTTGTTTCGCTTTGTGTAGGAGCTTGGCGTTATCGTCGTCGTATGCTTGACGCGTGGGTTAAGTGCCAGAATGTTCTGCGAAAAGAAAGAGAAGACAAAAAATTTGGTCAAACCTAATTAAAATCTTTTTGCAGAATTATTATAAGGAAGAGCATAGTTACAAGTGCTAACAAAAACTATGGTAACACTCAAGTAAACTTAAGGGTGGAATGCGGTAGCATTGCATTTCACACTTTTCGCAGCTTCTATGCAACTTCTGTGCGTTTCTAGAAATGTATAATTCAGCACTACTTATTAAAGACGAGGACACAGACATGACAGGACAGGCGCTGTCTCGTCTGAAATAAGCATTGCTGGATTACTAATATAAAAACAACGCATCACCAACTAGCCTCGCAACGTAGTTTATTAAACTTCTGTATGTGTTTGCGTGCGTTTATTTGCAATTTTATGTCTATCAGCCACAATTTTCGGACTGCTAGCTGCAGCAGCAGATGTCCGTTAGGCTGCAATGGCGCCAACCTTTACATATATCATGGTTTTTTTTCTTGATCTTTCTTTTCAGTTTTTCCTCTAATGAAATCAAGATTGCCATAAAAAAACTCCCTTGCTCCCACACGAGTAGGGAAGTTGTGACAACGTCACAAGGTCACGAAACCTCTCTCGACCAATCGGCGGATTTCGTTACAACGGACCGCGGATTTTGCTCCTGGCGTGAACTCGAACGCCTCCGCATTAAAAGAAAAATTCCCGGTTAAACGCATGGCACAAGCGTCCTTCAAGTCGTCCAAAGGCATTATTATGCGTTCACTGGGTTCTAAAAATACCTTAGATTCTAGCAGCAGCAAGCGTTTAGGCTCCTGCAAGTGCACAACACTTTGAAATCATTATCATTTTGATTCCATCTGCCTTGCATGCTGTCTCCGCAGTAAAGTGAGGCGGCAACAAATGAACAGAAACTAGGATGCCAATTTTGTTCCTTAATAATAAACACAAGAGTATGTCTCCCAGTGGTATCAAGTCATTTTGCTTATCTGTCCCTAGTAAGTGGTGAGGTCCAGCTCTCCCAGCTAAACGCATTGCAGCTACTTAATTCTACGCACGGTTGCCTCCCGCCGTGGTGCAAGCCATTATAATTATCCGCAGTTCAACGTAAGCCATACTTATTCATAGCGTATATTTCTAACGCGGCAATTTAAAATAAGGCTTTGATTTATTTATTTAATCCTTTATGTAAAATTCCTCGCAGGCTTCGTAACTATGCATGTGTGATAGAGATATGCAGATGAGGAGATGAAAAATGAACAAAAGCAGATCGGCACGAAGAAAACCACACTTAAACGGCTGTCTTTTTTGTTTCCGTGGCATATAAATAGCAAGAAAGACAATGATTTACAGTACACAATGTTGAAGGGGCCGGGGTGAAGCCGCAGCCCACTAGCCAATGTTTCGACAGTAGTATTCGGCGCAAAAATGGCTAGACGTAGCCGAAGGCAAGCGTTGGCTACCGTTGGCTAGCGGACTGAAGCAACAGCCCTCCCCCACCCCCTCTTCCATGGAACACCGCGTGTTGTGTTTTTAGCTGTATACTAAATAAATTACTTACTAAAAAAAGTGAAGAAATCAATGAAAAAAACTACAGGAAATATAGCGCGGATAAAGCTTACCGCGTCAAGAAAATTAGAAAAGAAGTGGGTAGAAATATGCATTCATATGTAATCTCGGCGGACTTAGGGGCTCCTGTAAATACACTCACTTTGAAGCAACCTGGCATTGTGCCATGCAAGCATGTTTTTTTTAATAATAAATGAAGAATAGGCGTCTTCGGTTCCTGCTTTATTTCACAGAAAATATAACCGCTAACAGCAATTAAACATCCTACCCTTCCAAAAATGGTCTTTATACAGTCTATAGAGTTCTTAAAAACTCTATTACGTTCCTACAGATGCTTCTTTTTGTCTAGTACTATTCTATAGACTGTCTATAGACAAAAGTCTACTGAAAGTGTATGGCCATAAATCTATACATTGTCTATCATCATCATCATCATCATCATCATCATCATTTAGTATTCCTTAAAGGCCCCTAAGCGGGGTATTACATAAGGGGGGAGGGGAGAGAAGATCGATAACATATATATCTATGGTCAATAATAGAAAAACGAGAACAGGCACTACAATACAATAACAATACAAGGATACCATAATGACTGCCCATATTTTACGAGTACGGAGGCCTCCTACTCCTGGAAGCGATTAATTTTGCCCACAGGTTCTCGCTGTTTAAGCTCCAATTCCCGTAATGCATAGCTTTAGGGTTTAAAAGATTGCTGCTCACGTCCCACAAGGTGGCTGGAGCAGTATCGACACGTGACCTCTCGGGAAGGCCAAAATTTTCAGCTCGTTTAGCAAAATCCTGACTGCGTAGCGTGTTTTGCACACGGGCCTCGCAAAAGGCCTCCGTTTCCCTCCTGCTGTGCAGCGATTGCTTACTGCTGAGTTGCCTCTTCTCTAAACGCTTGTCGTTTCTATATATCACTACGCAGCGCTGTCTGTGTGCGTGTGTTTATGCTTTATGGGAGTTTAGTGTCCCAAAGCGACTCTGGCTATGAGAGACGCCGTAGTGAAGGGCTCCGGAAATTTCGACCACCTGAGGTTCTTTAACGTGCACTGACATCGCTCAGTACACGGGCCTCTAGAATTTCGCCTCCATAGAAATTCGACCGCCGCGGCCGGGATCGAACCCGCGTCTTTGAGGCCAGCCTCCGAGCGCCATAATCACCTAGCCACCGCTGCGGCTGTGTGTGTGCGTGTGTGTGTGTGTGTGTGTGTGCGTGTGCGTGTGCGTGTGCGTGTGTGTGTGTGTGTGTGTGTGTGTGTGTGTGTGTGTGTGTGTGTGTGTGTGTGTGTGTGTGTGTGAGAGAGAGAGAGGGGGGGGGGAGGCGGGCACATGTTTTCCCCACATATCAGTGCATAATGACAGTATTTGCCTAAAACCGACAAAAAGGCACGCAATTCTCGAAATATAGATACTAACAGGTAATTTTTCAATGATTCCCATAGTTTCGGATACAGCTCAGGTGTGGCATGAGCGCGGCTATGGTACAATAAGACAACGAAATTATCTCCGCAACAATCATTATGTAAGCAATAGCCACCTTAGTTACGTAGTTAGATCATTTGTTCCCTTGCCAGCCTCTTGTTTGGTAAGGAACAGCCACCTTAGTTTGCTCATTTCTTTCTCAGCCAGCTGCTTGTTCGGTGTGTTAACACATGCAAAACGTTTGAGGTCACTGCGGTAACCCGCACTGGAGGGATGCGAAAGCATTGACGCCTCCTCGTTTCTCTTTGCCTCTCCTTGCTTCACTTGTCCCCATCTCCTCACATTTACTCGACTAAGCAATGCTGTAAATTCATCCAATTCCCCAATTACCACAATTAATTGTCTTACTCAATCAAGTTTCATCAATTGCCCATTTTGAGTTTTCAAACTTGGCGCCACGCTTCGTTTACAAATTTAGCGCCACGCGTTGGCTCCGCCCACGCTTCCGGTTTTTCAAATTTGGCGCCACACGTTGCCCTGGCTCCGTCCACTTTTTGGACATTTTTGACTCTAATTAATGAACTAATCAACTTGTCAACCTATTTTCTTTTTCTACATCAACCTCATATCATCCCCTTTCGATTACATCCATTCGTTAGGCGCTACCCCTTCTAAGTTCCTCACAACTGCAGCAAATACGACCTTGTCTAATTAGCCTAGTAATGCTGTCGCATTAATGAGGAACTCAGAGACTATCATGCACCAAAAAGCGGGTAACATCCCCCGACTACACCACGTGACATATTACATAATTCATGCAGGAGTGCGCGTCGCACCGGTTCATCACTCCGCCGCCCCAGGGGGGGGGTAGTCAAACGCCGTTCCTAGGCAGCTTCCAGCCAACCGACGGTACACCACCGGCTGGCAACGTCGACGGTTGTATTTCACGCGCGCCGAGCAACAGTCAGTCAAAACACGCGCTCGCCTTTCTGTCCTTGAGAGACGGTTCACTCAGCGTAAACAGAGCCGCGGCGTCCTGTCACGAGGGTCTGTGAAAGCGTCTGTTGCTTTCAGCTGCACGCATGGAACGCCGGCGTGTTGCATTACCTGTTTGGCTTTCTTGGGTTCGTTCTCTACCGCTGAGCACTCCGCCGGCAAAAATTCCAAGATTGTAATAACGTCAAGCATGCCTGCTTCCTATTTCAAAACGAAACATGCTCTCTTTCGTGCTGTGGATCTAAGTTCTTTTGAGTGCCTCTGCGTCCGACGCATCGACCCAAAGTGGCGCAGGCGCAGCCATGTCAGCTGCCAAACCGGCCGCTAGGGGCGCTCTGGTGCTCCGAAGAGAGCGGCCACGCCTTCTCTTGTTCCCTTTAAGTCTGAAACAAACTATTCATATGTGCCGCCTTTCTCGCAAGTAAGCAGACAAAGGGTTTTGTAAATCGGCCGTGCAATGAAGTGATTATGGCCCCCTCTCAAACTCGAAATCTGTGTATGAAAAAGAGAAACCTTGTCCTCCGTTTTCGGGATCTTTCACAGCAATAACTTTTAGGCGCCCATCCCTGGCTTTCTCGTCGCAGTAACCAGTGGGCGAGTTAATGCCATTAATGCCCCCGCCGGCCATTAACGCTCTGACCTTATATCGCGGTCAACCTGGGTCGCATAAGCCTACGGGTGGCTCTGTTTGGAACAGCCGTCTGCCAGTGCAGGGGTGCATCACGTGACCACTACACCAGTAGTCGCGTGACTAAACGCATAAACAGCTATCGCTGAATCTCGCGTTACATAGCCGTAACCGTCCTGTGAGATTTTTTTTTGTATTTAGGAGTGTCGTAAGTGGTTCACGATACAGACGAAGAGCAAACCCCTTTGCCTGGTTTCATTTGGAGCAGACGGCACATAGACTCTAGACACGAATACACTTATGTGAGCGTAAAAAGGCAGTAAGTTGTCCCTTAGCGCACAAACATTTATAAAAGGGAATGCGCTACAGGACAGCTTACACCATTTTTAATGCTTTCTGTTTTGTAGCAAATAGCTACATTACGGTAGCATTTCGAGCCTTCAGCGTGGTGGCGCCGCCACGCTGTCACATGGTTGGTCACGTGGTGCGGAGCAGCTGCCGGTGCCGTGGCTGATCACGTGGTTGGTCACGTGACCAAGTTCCACTCGGTCAGCTGTAGCTATCGCCTCACTAAACCGCCAGAGCTAAACCACCGCCAATTTTTTATCTTTATTTTCTTGTGGGGTGGTCCGTGGGCGCGTTAAGGGTGACGATGGTCGCGACGAAAGTTTCTGTATTACGTCAATTTTGTTGCAGAATATGCAAGGAGCCTGTGATAGTCTTCGCGGACGCTTTAGATGATATGTGGAGTTTAAGTCCCGAAGCGATATATAGACCATGAGGAATGCCGTAGAGGGGGCTTCGGATTAATTTATACCAGCCGCGGTTCTGTGATGTGCGTTGACATCGAACAACACTCAAGCGCCTTGTGCATTTCCTTTCCGGCGAAATGCGGCGCCGCGCCCTGGATTCGAACCCGCGACTGTGGGATCAGCAGCCGAACGTCAATGTACCGAGCCTACCGCGGCGAGTGGACACGTAAAAGTTACGAAGGTCGAAGAAACTCCGGTCAATGCTCCCATACTAGTCAGCGCTGTAAAAAAAAAAACTATTACACGCATACGTTCACTGCTCGTGGATGGCGAATAGTTAGAGCAAATATCCAACACGTGCTAACAATTAACACGCGTATCACATCCACTAAATCAGCGTGTGTGATGCACACATACTGCGCAGTCAAATGAGCAACATTATTTATAAAAATTCTTTAAATTCTATTTCTATAAAATATGTATGAAGTTCGCTGCTATTTAGGGTACAATGCCAAGCCATAATTAGAAGTGTAAAAAGCTCAATTTCAAGCGTTTTTCGAATGAAAGGGCTAGTCTGAGTTCGTCCTGTCCGCTCTAGTTTCTCCGTCCTCCTTTGAGTTCTAAGAAATGGCTTGCTTCGCGCATCGGCATATAACTTAAAATACAGTTAACACCCCGGTTATCCCGCCTTGAGCAACAAGAAACGGCCGCGTGATATGTAGCGGTGAACTAGTTTTCTTTTGTGTGTGTGTGCCGAGGTCAATGCTTGAGTTTCGGTCGACCATAACTCAGACAGGTTATACAATCTCGCTGTAACCGCCAGTTTAGACAACGACTAT
This sequence comes from Amblyomma americanum, assembly GCF_052857255.1. NCBI lineage: Eukaryota > Metazoa > Arthropoda > Arachnida > Ixodida > Ixodidae > Amblyomma > Amblyomma americanum. The sequence continues at coordinate 36,488,254 of NC_135507.1, read as the reverse complement.
CCGCCAGCGACACTGTATCCTATCTAGTTTAGTCATTATCTAGTGGTTGCAGCTCTCCACAAGCAGGACGCTCTAGATAACGTGAAGAGAACGGCGAACCGGGACGGTGGAAAAGACAATGTGAAACATCAACCCGGACACACGAGCAATAAGGCTAGAAAAAAAATGCACTCACACGAATATATCTGCAAAATATAATGCTAATTTGCCTATGGAAATGGGACATGCAGGAACGCGAGAATGTACAGGACGATGCAGCTTGCTCCTCACAGATTTCTCATCACCAACTATAGAGTCAGTCGCCCGTAGTTTCGAGAGAATAAGGCGGCTTTTATTGGGCGCCTCAACCGACCAAAGAGGAGCGGGAAGGGGGGGGGGGGGGGGGGAGTGACATAAAATCAGTCTATTTGGGAAATTAGTCTACATGCGGATATATGCCCTCAGCATGATGTGCTTAACTGCTTCGCTTCTCTGCCAGGTTAAGGTGGTTGTTTCTGTGTGTGTTCTTTCATGCAAAACTGAAAAGGGGAAATGGCAACACCTGCAACAGCACTAGTTTCACTGCTCTCCTGCCTAGCGGCTACACCTTTGCAAGTAAGCCACCCGATGGGCAGGTGAGCACTGGCGCAGACAGATAAAGAGGAGGAGGGAAAGGCAGGGGTTCCGGTAGGCTACCCTGCACTGGGGAAGAGGAATTAGGGGACTAAAAGGAGGAAGAGAGAAAGGGGAAAAAGGCATAACACACACACGCACAACGCTGTCACGATTTGTCACTCAATCCAGTCGCTCTCAAGTAGGCAAAGAGTGCCTTGTATGCCTTGAGGGCAGTCGACTGCTGTGGCCACGGACCGAGGATCTGTGGCACAAGGCAGGTGCTATGGCAGGTATTGTCATAGCACCGCTGCCGCCTGCCACGGTGGGCAGGTGAGCCGCCTGCCACAAAACCGCCTTCGGGTTCGAACCCGACCGCGGCGGCCGCGTTTCGATGGAGGCGAAACGCTAAGGTGCCCGTGTGCTGTGCGATGTCAGTACATGCTAAAGATGCCCAGGTGGTCGAAATTATTCCGGAGCCCTCCACTACGGCACCTGATCGAGTATAGTGGAGAGGTGGGCGAGTCGGTACATGGTTGCTGAAAGAAAACCAGCGCAAAGGACAGAGACACAAAACAGGAACCCAGCGTCGTCCTGTGTTCCTGTTCTGTGTCTCCGGTCTTTAATAATAATAATAATTGGTTTTTTGGGGAAAGGAAATGGCGCAGTATCTGTCTCATATATCGGTGGACACCTGGACCGCGCCGTAAGGGAAGGGATAAGGGAGGGAGTGAAAGAGGAAAGGAAGGAGGAGGTGCCGTAGTGGCTCGAGGGCTCCGGAATAATTTCGACCACCTGGGGATCTTTAACGTGCACTGACATCGCACAGCACACGGGCGCCTTAGCGTTTTTCCTCCATAAAAACGCAGCCGCCGCGGTCGGGTTCGAACCCGGGAACTCCGGATCCGGTCTTTGCGCTGGTTCTCTTTCTGCGCTACGGCACCTCTTTCATCCTTTATTATCTCACTCCCTTCCTTTATCTCTTCCCTTACTGCGCGGTTCAGGTGTCCGCCGATATGCGAGACAGATACTGTGTCATTTCCTTTCCCTAAAAACCAACCAATTTAAAGACAGACCGACAGGCACACAGCGCCCAAATGCGGGGAATGGCCACTATTAGTGCTGGCACACTAAAGATGAAGACAGAAAGAGGTGCCGTAGTGAAGGGCTCCGGAATAATTTCCTACACCTGGGGATTTTTTAAGCCCACTCGCATCGCCGAGCACACGGGCGCCTTTTTCGTTTACCCTCCATCGAAACGTGGCCGGCATTGAACAGCGAGAGCATCCCTGAGAAGAGCTGGGCATACTGGACGCTCCACTCAGGTTGTAACCATCACAGGGCTGTGCGCGTGTGTGATTGAATTCCTCTAAATGAACTAATCACGCGCACAACCTGTACACATCTCATATTGTGTAAATAGTTTGTACATATTACTTCTCCCCCTATCCTTTCTTCCTGTCCCCTCACCTCTCTCATTTCATTTCTCCATTCTGCCTGCTATCCTTTATTTCCGCTGCCCCAGCTCAGGTGCTTCAATATCGATGGCAGATGCCGGGGCTAGCAAAAAATCTTTTCCTTCCTTTTTACTATTATTTTTTAATAAAACCACTACCACCACCATACGTGACGAGAGCAAGTAAGCACGTTCGAGTGCTTGCGGGAAACGCAGAATGTCAAAAAACTATACGCTAGATGCCACCAGTGAATTCATTGGCAAGTAGGATCTGGAATCTTCGTAATTTCTTTCCGTGAACAGGCCCCGCCGCGGTGGCTCAGTGGTTAGGGCGCTCGACTACTGATCCGGAGTTCCCGGGTTCGAACCCGACCGCGGCGGCTGCGTTTTTATGGAGGAAAAACGCTAAGGCGCCCGTGTGCTGTGCGATGTCAGTGCACGTTAAAGATCCCCAGGTGGTCGAAATTATTCCGGCGCCCTCCACTACGGCACCTCTCTCTTCCTTTCTCCTTTCACTCCCTCCTTTACCCTTCCCTTACGGCGCGGTTCAGGTGTCCAACGATATATGAGACAGATACTGCGCCATTTCCTTTCCCTCCAAAAACCAATTATTATTATTATTATTTCCGTGAACAGACCTGTTGACAGCCGGTTTTTTTTTTTCAGTAAAAATTAATGGCCGGTCGTATTTATTTATTGCGAGGTGCCCACTAACAGCCATACGATTTTTACAATGGTGCACTAAGAGCAGTGAACGATAAAAGAACAAGGAAAAATTGTAAAAAAGAGTAACAAGAGGCTCAATTAAACCCTGAAGACGATGACAGTGACCACGAATGATAGAAACATTTAACAGTGAAAAGATGTTAGAGCCCCAGTCAGTTTTCGCTCAAAAGGTTTCAAATCCTGATGAAATATATCAGGACGACATGGTGTCACGGCTTCAGACGTACACATCATTCGCACAGTGGCGCTTATTTTGAAAGGCGAGACGTCAAGCACAAGATTAAAACAGGACGCTCCCTCCCGAGGTTTTTTTTTTTACCTCCACGCTTCAAATTGTTGCGCAGATTACAAGTGAAGGACAGCTCACTATTCTTGAGCGGCGTCAATTCGTTGTACGCAAATGTAAGGCACGTGTATGAGCATGCATGCTTGCCACACGAAGTACACTGTACACTTTTTTTTTCTCTTGCAAAACACCGCTAACGGGTAACCTACTACTGAGCTTCCCGAGAGCGCTTTCCAGTTTTGGTTATCTGACGTCTAGCGCAAAATGTGTGAACCAGGGTTTAGACGTCTTTGCTGCAAGCCTAATAGCTTGCTTTCCCCCACAACACCCTATACACCCCTCCTATTACCCACAACTCCCTCCCTCAGTAAGAAAACGTGAATGCGGTGGTTTTGTATTCAATCTTCAACCCTATTCACTAAATATCGGAATATCTTCAACCCCCCGCGCGCAGTGTGAGTCCAGGTTCTGACAGCTGAATGAGCTCGTTACAGGTGCAGTTGCTCAGCAAGTAGCACATCCTGCATGCCTTGCATACAGGGCCTTAATTTCAGCTCGCTACATCATAATCCCTCCCTGTAAGAGAAACTTGTCTTTTCCTTGCCTTGCCTTTTGGGCTGTCCTTTGGCATGTCGGACTGTACTTTCTATCAAGGAGCTTTACCCGCTTTCAACAGTGACGCTATTCTCGTGAGTACAGGTGAGGCATTCTTTGGAATTGCGCTAAATAAATCTTCATTTACTGCCTATTATTTAAACAGTATTGCGCGCAGCCGAAAGTGAGCTTCGAGCAGAGACACACATATCCGGAAGCAAATGAGAGCAAGGTCATGCGATGCAACGAAGAGCAAGAAAGACGCTTATGACGGGGAGAGGAGGAAATGAGGGCACGAAGCCTACCTCGATGTCAGGCGGGTCGACGCTCAGCTGGTCGGGATATCGCGCGGCGGACTGCATCCTGTTGCTTCGCGTAGGGCCGCTTTATGTCACAAGACACAGTCAGCAGGTGCGGACGGCCGGTTAATGTAACAGCCGCTGGGCCGTTGCGTCGACGAAAAAAGACGGCGTGGTTAGCGCGACACACGCAAGGTCAGGCACGCGGCACGCCCGAACTACGGCAACAGCTTCCCGGTTCGTGAAGAGAGCTGCAGTCGGAAGAAACTGGCGCAAGCGATTGCGGTGGCAGAGTGCGAGAGAGAGAGAGAAAGGAGAGAGAGAGAGAGAGCGAAAGAACAGCCGCGCCGACGGCGTGGGTTACGGCGTGTCGAAAGCTGCAGGAGTCTAGTAGGGAGGGGTTAACTAAAGGACAAAGGCGAGAGCGAGGTCCATGTGATTTTTCCTGCCAGTTGCTAGACTGCCAGACAGGGTGATGGGGAAGGGAAGGTCTGAGTTAGCCTGGAGGAGAGAGTTGCAGCTGCCGAGTCGGCCTTCCTCCTCCTTTCTTCCTTGTTATCAGCGCGAGGGTCCCGCCAGCCGTTGTATCGGTGGCAATCCGGCTGGCCGCATGGGTCGGAAGAGCTGCCCTCGGAGGCTCAGAGGGCGGTTACGCAAGTCTCGCGTGCCTCGCCTGCTTACTTGATTGCCTGTGCCAAACTAAATGTTTGCTGCTTGTGATCATCAGCCTTGTTTCGTATTGGAACGTAAATCAACGTCGCTATTTTTCGGTGCTTAAGTTTTTAGGCGGTAATCGCGTTGCCAGGCAAGCTGCTGCATACTGCTGCTGCAAAACTTCTTGACCTTGGCGTCCTCAGCGAGCCCAGCGACGTTTTTTCGATTGCGAAGTGCGATAGGAAATCTTTTCTTTTATCAGAGATAACAAAAGCGATGTCCCGTCTATTTCCTAATGCGGCCCTGTGGCTCACATACTTGGTCTCTCTTGCCACTTGTGGAAGCGAATAGGTGCTTGTACGCGTTGGGACGGCGCAGTCCTGCGCTATAGAGAAGGTTTCCGACAAGCTCGCCAATAGTAGCCTTCTACTACACTTAATAATAATAATAATAATAATAATATTAATAATAATAATAATAATAATATAAAATAATAATAATACTTTATTGCGCCAAATGTTTAAAAAAAAGGTACAGAAAATCCGGCCTGCCAAAAGCTCATAGGGCTTGAGTTGCAGAACCGGCAGGCAGCGGTACCGCGCAAACATACCCGCAGGCATAAACGCACATTAAAAATTACAGAATATCAAATTAGTACAGAGGCAAAATAAAAATAGGCATGAAACCAAAATGGCATAAAATACCTGAAATCGCTGCAAAAAATGCAGCAGTTACCAGTGAAATCATGATTTACTTGACAGGTGGTAAAGCATATGTACAACGTCGAAAACCACTAATTAGGTGCATCTGCAGCACACGTGACGATAGAAAAGATACCCGGGCGATTAGAACCCAGGGACAAATTTCGTTGTCTTTGCAACATATGTGCAGTCCGCCATCGCCTGCAAATACGCCACCGATTGCGTTACCAACGGGTGGATTTGCATTTTATATGGGCGCGGTGCTGATGTCTTAAACAGGAACTCAGCCAGTGGTCGATAGGTCATTCAGATGAAGTTGCCATGGCTTCTGTGTAAAATTAACAAGGTTAGACTTGCATATTTGATTTTTTTGCTGTGAAAAGAGCTATAAATAACAGTGCGGGCGCGTGGAATAGATTGAAGCGTGCGTGTTATACCCGAACAAAGCCCCAGCTTCATTCTTAAACGCTGACGCAAGACATTTGCTCCAATATTAAAATAAAAGGAATCTTTTCGCGGCACATGCTAATTTGTAATTGGAACCCGCGGTAACGACCCCCTTATCATTCTTCAATCAGGCTTCCCAACAACACATATCTCCATCCCAGGCAACGTCAGCATGACAGCTAGCGCTGTATCTTCGGGAAATGGAAAGCTGTTCTCGCGTGACAAGATAACGTTCCAGGGAGAATTGTATTGCTTGGTTGATACTGTACATTATATTGCGGATCTGTTTCGGTCTCTATGCGTTACTTCTGTGTTTTTCGGTCTGGACTCGTAGGTCGGACAGTGACTACTAGCTGCTTGTGAAGAGCAAAGCTGGAACGGAATTCATATCCAGATGTGTGCATAATCTGACACTGTAGCGTATTGGCTCTAAGCTGCATTGAGGTGTAATAAAGAACTGTTTTTCTATAAGAAAAGGTTGTTCCTGTACTTCGAGCGTCCATAAACGTTTTCATTCTGTCGCTCACATTTTATTCCTACCCAAAAAAATGTGCGCAGTCCCCTGTATTTCACACCGCAAGATTCGATTGCGAGCATTTGTTTTAAATATTCGCGCACGTCCTCAGTGCTTAGAGTATATGGCCAAATTTCAACTCGTCGTTACGAGAGCCTATGTCTCCCAAATACCGAGGAGGACTCCCTTGTATTTCACTTCGCACGCATCGATTTCGCGCATTTCTTTTAGCTATTCGCGCGCGTCCCCAGTACTTCGAGTATATGGCTCAATTCCAGCTCGTCGTTATGAGGGCCCATTTCTCTCAAATACCGGGGAGGCTGACGACGGTGTGCCTAAGAGAAGCTGTGAAAACGTGACCGGGTCGCTTTTAGCCATTGCACTAAGTATTTCTTATCAGTAATCGGCTTCTTCAGGCATGGTGGGCACTTGCACTCCTGATAGCACGTTATCTTTGGCACTATAAGTGCCTTCCACAAAACTGTTTCCACGCGCCAAGTGCAGACAGGGTTCTTTTTCTTTTCCTCCAACCGATTGTGCTATTATCGCTTGTTAAGCCTTCTGAAGCGCGCAACTAAATAGTAATGTTTTTGTAGATTACACACTCATATTGAGGTTACTGCTACTGTAGCTCATGCAGAACAAAGCTCCAAATCCTTTATGAAAAATAGGAGCGTACACTTAAGCTCCGCCTTAATGGTACGACGTGATAGCATCAAAGAGTTGATGTCCATATACGCGGTATTGGTCATTTTCGACTTTACGCTCATGTATACCTGGGAATCCTCATGGAAACCCTGGCGCGGTGGTGCAGCGGTTTAGCGATGCGCCACTGCACGAACGTTTATGAGGATGTTTGAGCGAACATTTATACTTCATATAGTTATGAACGCCGCTCATAACTGCTGCACTGGACCTTTCTTTAACGAATTGAACAGGCTTATACACTCCTACTTTTGGGAAGCCATGTTTCCTAAGCGTTAAAAGAGAGAGAGAGAGAAAGAATGATGAACGGAAAGGCATGGAAGTTAGCTAAGGCGACGCCCAGCATGCTTACCTGCATGTGGGAAGGGGGACGGAGGGAGAGACAGAAAGGGGAGAGTGGAAAAGGAGATCACTGTTCCACGTGTCCGTTGGCCATAACCTAAATGGCCCACACTGATAGTTCACAACCTTGCACTCAGTCCTGATTCCTTCAAGAACTTTAAAAGTGCCTTCACAGCTGTCCTCAGCGATGAAGGTGTACTCCAAGGACCCAGAATCTTGGCTTCAGTAAAGGGCCGAGGATCTGAGCGGTGGAATGTTGCAGCCAGGAGGACACGCTCATGCCGAGGGCAGTCACAAAGAAGGTGCTCTACATTCGGCATTAAATATGTTAACAAAAATCTACACCACGCGGTGAACCTCACCCTTAAGGAACCCCCCCTTCCCCCCAGCCGACAGTGTGCATCGGCAATAAATACGATTATGCGCAAATTACATGCACTGGTTATATGTAATGAACTTCTATCGCATGTGAAAAAGGAAAATTTCACATCACTGCATTTTACACATCGCTCTAGAGGCACTTTTCCTCTTTGCGTATTCCGCAAGAACGGTAAAACCTTTGCATACATTTTCTAATGTCTTTGTAATGTATCAGACCTCTGTAAATTCGATTTACTGCTCTTGTGGAGCAGTTTGTTGCCCGCGCTGTGCACGCAGGCCATGAACCTAGTTGAGCCCGCTTAGCAGACTTTTGTTTGCCGTTCTCGGCAGCTGCGGTGTTGGAACAAACAAGTGAAATGAGAATCGCCGTCATGACTTTTTCCTAGTCCCGACTGAAAAACCGCCGTAAATCTGTGGAGTGAAGCGCGACTCGTTAAAGCACACGTCCATCCACCCAAAGTCCATCCACCCAAAGTTCATCCACCCGTACATGAGATGCCAAACCGAACACGAACTTAGGTTAGTCAGCGGCGAACCCACCAGTCATACATTGCCGCGAGATTGTCAGGGTACGCGTTTTTTATGTTTTACCGAGTTTGAGGCATTTAATGCTTTTTTCTTCTTTTGAAATCAAACTTTTTTTCGCCTCACACAGCTGCAAGGGGTCTATTTGTGAAACGTGCGAACCAAAGAGGACAGGGAAGTTCAACCAGAACAATAGGCTGGGTTAATCCGAATGCGCTGAGGATAAAAAATAACAAAAAAAAGTTGAAAAATTAGAAGCGAAGAAAAAACAACGGCAGTGCCGCGGGGATGCGCAAGTGTCTACTGCGCTCGCACACTGACTGGCTTTGGTGAGTGCATTAAATTGGAAAACCGCTGGAGTGTTTTTGTATTTTTCCGTCGGTAGTGAGCGGCACTCGAGGTCAGCGTTCCCAGGTAATCTTTACACAGAAGGATCTGTCGCTGTCTAGACGGCTCGGAGTAGTCATCAATCGTGAGAACAAGAGCAGTGACACGATCGCCTGTATAGGCAACCAACCGTAAGGCAGTTCCTGGAATTCCACGTGTCTTGATCGTTACGCGGCTAATAAGTGATCGCTTTGTGGGTTTCTATTAAAAGGAGGAGTCTTGAGTTTTTAATAATTCAGCTTGTACCTTGCTGCACGCATTTATGGAGGAGAAAGGGTGTGAACTCAACCATTCAGAAGGAAGAGAAACGGGCAGCCGCTAGAGAGCAGCGGACGTGTTAGCTGCAGTCGATGCTGGCTCTAGACACACTGCTTTTTCAAGTTCGTTCACACCTTGGCTGGAATGTCTGGCACCACCTACAGTTGCAACATGTCTAAGCTTTTATTAAAATTTCGTGATGTTTCGCAAGCCGGTTCAAAGCAGCGTATAATGCCCGGTTCACCTAAATACGCAGCTTTGAAATGTTTGAGCCCTGTTCATCTCTTCTGCCGAAATGTAGCGCACTCCGGGCCCAGTGAGACTGCTGCCGTTACTACACACAAACGTTGTAGGCAGACTGAAAACCAAAATGCTTCAAATCGCTAGCATACCATTCGACTGCAGAGAGATTCCTGGTACGATATGCAAAATCGAGGCCATATGTAGGCAACAAAACGGTTTCCCGTATGTTTCCCTCGAGAGCAGTTTTGCATTACAAAGGAGGAAATAGATTTCGGGCATTGTAACTGCTGCACGAAGAGTCGAAACCGGAGAACATTTCGTGTAGCGCGGCCTATGGGCGCAGGAAGGCGCTGCCACGCGCTATGGTATCGATCACGCCGGTAAATTCCGAACCAAAGGAATCTCTATATCAATAGCATGCGTATGGAGAACGCTGTGACATTGTGATATGTTCTGGGGAGAACGCTGTGACATTGTGATATGTTCTGGCGAGGCAAAAACTCCGAGTACTTATTTACTTTGTGAGCTACAGTGGAGTTTTATTTTTATACTTAATTTTTTTTGGGGGGGAGGGGGGGGGAGTGACGGCCGGAAGGGGAGTCGGAGGTAGAAGAGGAGGAGGGCAAAACGAAAAGTAATAGCACATCGGTGATATTACGGTGCCTGATAATTTGAGATTAAATAGCTCGCACACTGCAGGCAGCGTGGTTGATCATGCTCGTGCTGCAATTTACAGTACACGCCAACGTGTGAAATATTGCCAAGTTTTTGGAAATGCTTCTTTTAGCATTTTTGGCCATTAATAACTTTCGAAGTTCCAATGTCATTTCTTTTTGTAATGTTCCTATTGCGAATTTCTCATGACAAGTTGGCGGCAGGCGTTGGATCTCGGTGTCTTCCGACATATTGTTTCCACTAATGCATATTGACTGTTCGTTTTTTTTCCCCTCGCTTCATCTTTGCACTTGTTATTTCGGAATAGAATCTGTTCCCACGTGCTTTGGTTCGTATAAATCGAGGCGTGTACACATTTGTCAAATATGCATCTGAATATATGTTGACACTTACACAATGTTGGTTTTAAATATTGTCGTGCTATTCTCTTTCATCCAGTTAAGTGCGCCCGTAATTTACTACCATTAGAGGATCTTGGACCCTGTGATGCTATTCCTGGCAGCTTTTAGCCCTTCAATATCTCCAGGATGTATCCTTTTCTGGAAAATAAAGGGATTTTAATCGAATTTTGAGCAAGACGTAAAGCGTACGTGGGGACCTCCATCAACTATTATTGTTTGAGGCATAACTGGAGGCAAAATTTAAACTTTTCATCGAACACACTAGTTGTCGCTAATCTGTCCGGTTCACATCCCAGTATCGGTTTCCAACTTGTCATAATGATTCAGAATAAAACAATACAAATTCTCCTGACTTTCAGACCACGCATGATGACTCGCTTTGGGCATAATTGAATCAGTCCGCTCGTCAGCATCGATGCCCGACGAATCGGTTCTACATGGCACGTAGGCAGCAGTAGGGATATGGATGACGGTACTCAGTCAAAATGGGATTGAACCTTGGAAAGGGGCAATGCGGCGCTATGTTCCCTTTAAGGAAGAACAAGGCTGTATGTGCAAAACTGCCATCAAGCAACGCTGCAGCGAGGGGTTGGGAAGATGAAGGTAAGGTTTAAAGAAAAAAGGAATAGATCAGTACTCATAAAAGCTACCGCCATTGATTGCACAAATCTGTATCCTGAGCATGCCCCATAACATCCTGTTTAAGCATCCAGAAATTAAAACGCTTCCAGCTTCCACCATGAGCCTTCGGCGCCCAATTCCGTCGAGATACAGTGATCTACTTCAACGAAGTGGTGTTGGTTTCACTCTCTATATGTGAAGGACGGGGATTGGTTATTTAGTGATGTTTTCACACGTGGATAACGTCAAAAGGTCCTCTTAGCGAACTGCTGGGTCGGACAACATACAAGTAGTTGGAATATTCAACTTAAAAACCTTGCAGAGTCAGGAAAGCTGCAGAAAACGCGTCGACTTCGATAGAGCGGTGTCTTGTCTTTAGGCCTTCTTGAACTGCAATCATGCAGCTACCGCGTGTAAAGGCTTATTTTTTTTTCTTTAACCTCTTGTCCCATTTTCTCTGCACTGCGGCTCTCTGACTACACTACCAGGGTTCCACAATTCCCAAAAATCAACGCCCTAGTAAACAAACTCAAGATGGAACGTACACTGTTCCGAACTTTATCTGTGTATACAAAAACTGTACTCGGTTTTTCTAAAACTAACTCTGGCGCAGCACATTATAGGCATTCGAGATTACATATGCATGAGTAATATTGGCCGCAACTCGTTTACGTTTGAAGTACACCTCCCGTCAAAAGTCTTCAGGCCACAGCGTTCGCTTGTAATGGAATGAATGTTCCTTGAAAGCTGTGCGTACGGGAACATTGTCGAGCGGCAAGCTTTTTCTACCCCAAGAATAAACCTCATCCTAGCATTTCAATACCCCTTTGGTATTTAATTGTACCGTGATGGCTCCATTTCTCGGCTCAAGCGAAAGTACTTTGGCCTGAATACCTTTGACCAAGTCTGTAAAGACGATATGAAAAATGAACGGTTCCTGCAAACAGGGTACAAACTTTAGACTTCTTGTTTTGGTGTGTAGGTGAGAAAAGATGGTTATTGATGTATTTTTGTGAAAGGCGCTCTTAATGGTATATTTAATAAACACTTACACGTCGCTATCAGACTATACGCTACAATGAAAACTCATAGGTCTTTACGCGTTCGAACCGAGTCCAGCGAAATCACTCATGTAAAATATAAGAGTAATCTCCGCTGTTTAAGAATGCCGCTTTTATTGTCCACAATGTTGTTGTTTCTTTATCTCGCTCCGCAGTGTGAAACCTCACTTCAGATAATTATCAGACTCTACATTACTTATGCGTCCACAGGCCTTACGCAACAGGTCCGTTGTTTACCGTTTCGAATTGACCGCGAAGTTTTAGTCACCTCGCTGCCATCTATCGACAATAGCGCACAATGAACGCTGCGCCTTTTCAGCGCGGCAAAATACGAATTTCGCGAACATGCATTCGTTACTCGGAGCAAAACCAGATGGCAGCAAACATAGGTCTGTCAAATAGAAGATTACAGGGAGGTTGAAGTAACAGCAGAAAAAGCCGCATGAATTTTCCGTGGTGTTCAGAAGATCACTTCGGGGGCTTCAAACTGACCTCAGTACTTTGAACTCGTAGCTGCCAGAATGGTCATTGCTTTTCGAGGTCTCTCAACTTTCTATTCTCTCAGAGTAGATGGCGAAGCCCCGATTCCTCCCTCTTTTTTCCTAACTAGTCGTTTCAACACATTCCCCATCTCTCTAAAAACAAGGACCTGTTTTATGACACTTTCACATGTTTAGAAATCTGCAGCAATTTGGAGACTCGAATACATAAGCAGAAACAACGACAGCTATTCACACTAGAAGAGTAGGATTACCGAACACTTGCATATTCATGAGACAATTCTGGTGTACACTTATTAAGCCCTCTACCAGCCGGTCAAAAAACTCCACGGTGGCAGGGTGGTGTCAGACTTGGGAACGATCTGGAATAAGGTTCTTGTTTACGGAATTTTCAGGACGTCCTTTAAAGGTTTTGTTAATTTCTATGGCTAATTTTCACAAATTTTTTGTTAGCGGCTGATAAGCATGCCACAGTTGCGTTCTCAAAATACCTAATTGTGACTCTAGAAATGTTTGTACCACTTTTCAGCATTTGTACTCGCTGTAGAAGCATGCACAACAGATCACAGAATTAAAAACTTAGCAGATATCACTAATTCCGGTTTTTTTTTTCAAACACAGCCTCTGGAAAAGCCTTGCAAACAGTATGACTTTACAGCGTTTGTTTGTAACTAACGAAGAACACCAAGTGAAGCATGGGCACCAGTCTTTAGTTAAGAAGCATTTGTGTGATGTTTATTTTTGCTTATTTTATTTACAAGAACTTAAATGTCATAAGGTTGGAAAAGTGCTGGAATAATTTATTACCGTACATGTTTTCGTAGACTGACTTCGTTGCAGAGCTATGTTCGTACTATGCTGTCATTTTCTCGTTCTTTTTCTTTTTATCTTCCCAATCCTTCTCGGGAGAAGTCAGCAAACCATAGGATTTCGCAATAATTAATAAAAATGAACTAAAAGGGCCGCGGAGACAAAAACAGAAGTTGCACGAAGAAAATAAAGCAATGAATAAGGCTGTACAAGAATGAAAAATATTCCACAAAAACATAAGAAAAAATATTGGTGAGCAATGACCGTGGGCTCTACTTTGGGCATTATAGACTGACGGGTTTCACTTCTATGCCATGCTGGGGAGTGCCTCGAAACGAACTCACAAAACTCCTGTCAAGGAAATATAAAATGATCGTAGCCTTAACGTCGATTCAAGCGTATGCATTGACCTTGCATAGAGCTTTGATTGCTATTAAGCTTCCCTATTAAAGTTGATACGGGGCTGGAAAGACTCGTTGGTCAGGAGGCCGTGATGTCCGATGTCAAAAGGTCAAAGGGGACTTTGATCAGTACGCGAGAGTCCCTATCCGAAGAAATCCAGCTTCGGTCTGAGCCAGCGCCAAAGGGTGCCCTTGGCGCGAGTCCTGGCCCAGGCCACTGACACGGGGTCGTGGTCGTTCGGAGTCCGCAGGTCGAGCAGATGGGCTGCGTTGCGTACCGCGATCGACGTCGTGGTCTCAGTGCCCGACAGCACGCCACCGTAGTACCACGGGTCCCTCAGGTTGTTCCTGCATGCCCAATAGAAACGGAACGTGAGACAGGCAAATACCTAGCGCTCCACCACGCTAGCATTGGTGATCCGAACGGATTCCCAGCTGTCATGCTTATACTAAAATGAAATGAAATCGTGTGTTTCGTTGCATTAAAAGTGATTACAGAGGTTGGCTAGAGAAGGAGGTGTCATAGTCTGGCACACTAATAGGATATTCAGTTAATAACAGGCATCAAAAACAAAAATATCAAGCAGTATAGACTAAAATAACACCCCAGGAAGAAATTACTAAATATGCGTTAACACAAGCTATTGTGAGACATTTCAATAAGGTACGTCTTTGGATTTACTGCTCAAGTGAATAAATTGCACGTGCCTGCGTATCAACGCCACTGGGTAACCCGCCACAAGAGAAGAATATTTGAGAGAAAGCAGGCACATGATTACAAGTACGACGGAGTAGAAGAAAGTGTCCATTTTAAAACATTCGAAAATTTGTGTATCCGGATCTGAGAATCGCAGTACGTTCGGCACATAGCTGGTATGTTTATAGCTTATGAGGGTTTAACGTCCGAAAGGGACTCAGACTACGAGGGACGCCGCAGTGAAGGGCTCCGGAAATTTTGACCACCTGGGGTTCTTTGACGTACACTGAACTCGCAGAGAATAGCGCCTCTATCAAAATTCGACCGCGGCGGCCGGCATCGAACCAGCGTCTTTATGGTCAGCAGATGAGTGCCATAACCACTGAGCCACCCAGACGGCATAGCTGATATGTCTATGGGCATTATAGACATTACATATGTCCATTATATATTAATATAAGTGAGTATGATACACAGTGCATTATGTGAATATAACGCACAGCAGATAAAGTTTAAAGGCGATTGCACCCGTGGTAATGCGGGCGGATGATCAGCGCTGTAGCTTGTCCAAATTGTTTTGTCCGTTGGTGCGTTTGCTTTGAATGCTGCTGCTGCCACGCGTCAGTGTGTGACGATTGCGTTCGATTGCGTTTCTATTTTGGCAGGGTTACAACGAGTGCTTTATGGTGAGACAGGCTTCAGCATGTTGTCGCGTAGAGCATTTACTGAAAGCGTCCCGACCGCGTTCGTCCTCTGTTCGCCCCGCCCCACTTTTACAGCTCTTGCCTCCCGTGTCCGTATACAGCGTTCGGAGCGCGACAACCGTGACTCCCGCAACGTGACAGACGGGCCACGTCGCCAGTGGCGTGTTTATTGGAACTGCATCGGCTGGTAGTACGCAGGCGCGCGGGATGCCACACCATGCAAACGTTTCAGGATTATATCTTGAGTGGCGTTTCAAGGCGTTTCCCTCCTACTTGTCGCTACCGCGTGCCTAACACAATGACCAAGATTATGCAAAGTTCGAGGTACAGGCGAAAGGCACGGGTAGTTGACTCGTTTTGGCGGCGAACATGGCAAGCGCTATCACGTCTTTGTCAAGAACCTTCGCTAGATCTGTAAAAATAACTACGAGCAACTGAGGAAAGGAAATAAGGGACTCGTTATGACATACGTATGAAGGAAGCCAGTAGCCACCGAGACCAAGCAGCCTAGGAGAATGTTTCTATTTTGTTTTTTTTTGTTTTTACTTCTACCGTTGATCATTGGGAGATAAATAGTGTAATTATTTTATCACTTAAACGTAATTGATTAGAAAGCAAAATAAAACACAACCACATGCCGCCAGTTGGATCAAAACCCACGACCCCCTAATTTAGCGTCAGCATGTGTACTAAAGGTTTAGTGCACGAGGCAATTTCAGGTTCTATTTTGTTGAATTAACGTCGCGATTCTAGTTGTCACATTGCTTTTTATCTTCAAAATCCGGCCGCCGTGCCCCAGGAACCGAACATCCGACCTCTTGCTCAGCAAGTCAACACCTTACCGGCATTGAGAGGAGGTGACTCACGTGAATATCACGTTAGAGACATCCCGCAGGTCGCTCCCACCGTACAGCATCTTCAGCCGCCCAGGGTTGGGAGTCACGCCAAACCGCTGCCTGCACCTCTTCGCCAGCTTTCTTATGTCCCACTTTTTAGGCTGGAACATGTCTTCTGCACCGTTGGAGCACTCTGGCATCACGAGTTCCGTGCACGTCTGCGAACACGGGTCGGAAAATTCCACCTGTCACTAAATGTCGGAAACACGAATGTCGTTCCGGCTTTGATTCCGTTTAGGCACCCCAAGGAATACCGACTCGTCACTCCTGTATCTAGATATCCCTTCACCTCACTTGCTTTCCATACATCGATAGCTTTCCGCATCGTATTGCTAGCAAGTATAGATTGAGATAAATTTGATTTAAGCAATTGCACGGTGTGCCATTTTCGAGCCTCTCTGACCTATTCAGGCAGTACTCTGACGTCTGAGATTGGCCAGGTCTAGGAGGCATCAGAGGCTTCTCATTTCGCGTTGTCAGTTCCTCTGTTTTCCTGGGGTTTCGAAGGTGTTAACGATGTTTTTGTCATTGAATCCTACAAACGTTTTTTTTTTTTTTTTCAAAGACAATGATTATTCATCGCACGCTTGAATACTTTTGCTTCTACCATAGTTAAGGAGTCAAGAGCTGCCCATTAAATTCCAATTCAGTAAATATCCTAATGATCGTTGTTACTGTTATCGTAGAGAACATGCGACACTGGCATGATTTATTTACCTGGAACATCCAGCCGGCATGTACTCCAACGTTACCGTCGATGCTGTAACAGGCAGCGTTTCCGGAGCTATTGTACAGGATAGATGCCGCCTTGTGCAGGCTTCGTATGAGGTCTTCACCCGTCTGCAACGGGTTCCATAGGAACCGGCAGGCTTCCTGGGTTAAGGGGAAGTTATAATTAGTCCCCCAGGCGAAACCAATCAGCATCTTTTCAACTAACTTGGCAGCATTACTGAAGCGATGAGAATTGTTCTTAAGCAGCGGTGTTCCTCCATGAGATATTCTCAGCACCTCCTTGTTTAATGGTTCAAAAATAAATGACGCGGACGCATTTGATTCACACTTCTGCTCGCAACCACACGAATTAGTCAAGGTAGACATTTTGATACGTTCTGCTTAGCTGGGAAAGAAAGAAACTAAGCTGGCGAGCTAAGTAGTTAGGTTAGTTACGCAGAAATTATGGAAACGAAAAGAGAAGACGCGCGGGTTTCATACCGACGATCACCACGCCGGGTGACCGAACTTTTCCATTCTTTAATGGCGATGCGCAACTTTAATGCTTTTCGGCCGCAAACCATGAACCGTTCAAACCTTACTTGCAACGCACTGTTCAAGAAGATGGCAAGGTGTTTCACATCACAGCTCTACAACCCGGCTTTTATTCGTCCTGTGTTATTTTTAACAAGAGCGCGGCAGAGAGCGGCGCTTCCTCTGATTCCGACGACAGCGCAGTTTGCTCGTCACCATCGTCGCCTAATCAACAGTTTTATGTGAAAGCTTTCTTCTAGCACGCTGTATGTACCCGCTTGTCATCCCAGCTAGGAGGGATAGCTCGAAGCTGAAGGCTGCAAGGTGGTGTTCCTGCGTTAGCATTATAGTCCTATTTCGACGAAAGTTCCCTGAGCATGAAGCCCACACCCCCACCCCCTCCCCCTTTAGATTTGGGTACCTTGCCGGCACCAACCGGTAAAAATGCATCTCTCCACCTACGGGTCTCCCACCATCTACGCACCTTAGGCAAAGTGTCCCCTACATTTCTTGTTCAACTTCCTTGTAAGCACAATATATACTTGCACAACACTAATAAAACAGCAAACTTCCTAACGTTTAACGCATTCATCGAGCATTGGGTATGAGACTAGGGGAGTTCCCTTGCCTTGACTGGATTCGCTGGCAGCTTGCCGAACAATTCGGTGTCGTAGGGGTAGTCGAGCATGGCCATGGTCTGGTAGGCCTCCTTCAGCCAGTGGTAGAGATGCGGGACGCTGTCCTTCGTCAGCCGCTGACACGAGTGGAACGCCTCTGTCAGGAAGCTCAGCCCGTCATCTGCGGAAAAGAAGGTAAAAGAACAAGAACGCTTCCTTGACTATATATGTGCGAACAAAATAAAATGCTTACTGTTTAAAAATAAAATATAAAAATTACACTTAAGTCGTTTTCTGTCATTGCCTTGCTCACGTTTAGGCTTGCCAAGCGTTCCTAGACATCAGCGACTAGAGCCAGCATTTCAGTTAATTTGAGTTTTGTTTATTACCTTAAATGTCCCCCGGAGGGGCATTACATAAGAGGTGGGTTCTCATACATGCAGTAAATATCATGGTATATAATCATTGGATAAAAATGGTCATACAGAAGTTGCAAAAATGAAGATGGGCAAGCAGTAGTAGTGATTTCGTGAGTACACCACCTAATGAACAGTTTTATGTGAAAGTTTTCTTCTACTGTGCGGTCTACACCCGCACGCCCCCCCCCACCCCCCCCCCCCTTCTGTTACGTCGAAATATCTTGAAGCTTAAGGCAGCAAGGCAGTCTTCGGTAGAGAACAGAGTGCAACTCAATAGGGATATTTCAAACTTGTAATTTTTCGACAACTAGAGAGTTTAGACAGAAGGCAAGCGGACATTCTGACTATTATTGCCGACTATTTCGCCTCCATGCAATAATCAGATCTGTAAATAGCACCCTGCGCTCACACCGACTGTTTCAGAGAACATTTCAGATAGATAGATAGATAGATAGATAAAGAGGAGGAGGGAAAGGCAGGGAATGTTTAAAAATACCCCTTCTAATCTCACGCTGCACTGAAGAAAGTGCAATAGATTGTTCTGCGATAACTGATCGGGCAGCGGCTGTTTTCAGGTGTCGTCATCAAGTGTGCCATGAGGTAGTGGAAGCTCTCCTGATAAGCAAAAACAAGGAAATAGGTGTGGCGTAACCGTCACTACCATTGCAATCCAGTGAAAATGTGTTTTTGGACGCGAACTTCGGAGAGTTGTAACGCGATAGCGGTAAGGCTCCTGTTTTGCAGAAAATACGGCGTCGTCCGCATTGTGAGCGAAAAGAACTCTGAAGAAGCAATCCAGATGGAACACATAGGTCACGCGATCTTGCGGCGTCGTCACAATCTGTCCACCGGTTTATGAGAAAACTGCCCATTGTGGCAGGTGGCCGTCGCTAGAGGTCGCTCGGGAAGAGCAACCTGGTTCGCACAAGGCCCGCCGGTGGAAGCACCTGCCATCGCAGGGCAGTGGCGCACCACTTAATCGCTGCACCGATGGTATGAGGACTCCCAGTGATCTATGGATGTGAAGTCGAGACTGACCAATCCGCGTATATAGGCGTTGATCCATTAACGCTTTCGCGTTATACACTTAAGGCGGAACTTAAGTGTCCGCTTCAGTTTTGTAGCGATAGCTACATTACGGTAGCATTTCGAGCCTTCAGCGTGGCTGCGCCGCCACGCCGTCACGTGGTTGACCACGTGGTGCGGAGCAGCTGCCGGCGGAGCGGCGCCGTGGCTGATCACGTGGTTCTTCACGTGGTTGTTCATGTGTCCAGCCACATGGCTGTTCCGTCCAGTTCTATTGTCCTTGTCTTTATCCTTCCGAGCGCTTTCAAATTATAGGATCCTATATAGCAGGCAGTTTAAACAATTGTTTTGTATACGTGTGGACTGCGCGAGCAAAGTTGCCCGTTTTACTCATGGAGTAGAAGCTCACCTGTGTACGCCATCTTGTCCATGATTGCCCAAGACCTGCGTATGCTGGCGGCGCAGTTCTGCGATTGGCTCTTGTAACTGTCGGTGATGGCGCGGGCGAACTTGTCACATGGCACTTCGCCGCTGTAGTACGCGATGGGCGCGCTGGACGCGTAGGCTCTGCGAAGAGAAAGCGGGAGGGGGGTGTAAAAGAGATTCCAGAAAAATCTGAGGACTTCAATCTTGTGTAACGGCTAACGTGTTCTCTTTCAATGCTGTTCACAAAAGACGGTAGGCGGAATGTGGGGTTAAATGTCCCGTAGTAACACATGGACTGGACAAAATACAGCGATAGTTCTTACTCATCACGTTGCTCGATTTTCTGGGGGTCTGCAACCACCTCCCTTCGGTGTCAAATTTTCTAAGTCCGAGGAATTCAAGATGCCGGCCGCCATAGTAAGTCGCTATAACAACACAACTGGTGATTGATTGGTGACGTCACTGATATATCCAATTGGTAATTGATTGGTGATGTCACTTATAAATCCAAGATGTCGGCCAGTAATGGTAATTATTTGATGACATCATTAATTAATCCAACACGGCGGCGGCTAACGCTCGCTACTTCAACGTCTTCCAGGCGGTGGCGGCGTCATTTTAAGCGCCGTCAGTACCTGTGTGCTGTGTTTCTAGAGCACGGCCGGCCCTCGAAACTACAACGCTGAAAGCAATTTTCTACACTGCGTCTTGTTTTCCAGGAGCTAATCACGGTGCATTTGTCACCAATGATCTTCCCCGAGTGCGCACAAAAAAGGAGCGTGTGGTCGCTCACCCCTTGACGAGGTGTGGATAGCGAATGCGCATCCAAGCTGCAAGCATTCCCCCGTATCCTCCGCCGAACGTCACCACCATGCTCTTATCGGCGCCGGGGGCGGTTGACTTGATGTGCTGGATGAGGTACGCGAAGTCTGCGAGTGCCTGCTCCGTCGTCAGGTAGCCACGCTTCTCCTTGGACTGTCACAAGCGAGGCGCGTAAGACGGATGAAGAAAAAAAATGCAAATTTCAAACAAATTTATTGTTCTTTAGTAGATATAAAATTGAGGTTTCGCAAAAGCCGTACACATGAATTCTGCATAGGAATTAAATCAAGAGTTCACATAGCAAAAAACTGAATGCAGCCAAAGAGATCCCTTAGGTATACAAAACTGGAGAAGGAAAAATAAATTACAATCGAAAGTAGTGAGTAGTCGTACAATAGAGCACGCGAGTCACGATACGTTTCTCACTTTTGTAATAGATTTCCAATGGTTGGAAGTGCTTTTCTGCAGAAGGTAAAGACGCAATGGAACAACAGTGTTCGGAAAATTATTTCACAGCAGTGCATCCAAACAAAAACAGAAATGAAAATATCTGTAATTTGGCACAATGTGTCGTCCAAAGTAGCGCGTTGTACGTGATTAGCCTCACAGCATGACCAGCTACGCGAATAAATTAGTTTTTTTAGGCAAGAAAATGGCGCCGAAGCTCTTCACGTATCTCGGAGGACAGCCGAACCGCGATTTAAGGCAAGGGATAAAGGAGCGATTAAGAGAAGAAAGGAAGAGGTAGGTGCCGTAGTGGAGGGCTCGGAATAGCTTCGACCACCTGGGGATCTCTTGCAGCTTTCTATACAAGGACGGCTAACAATACGATGAATCATTATCTTCAAAACGGAAGTGATATTCCTATAAACCTATAAATTGTCATCAGTGGAGACAAAAACGGCAATAAACCACATGGTCTATTAGAAATCTTTGAATCAAACCGCTATAGAGTGGTTAAATTAAGAAGTTCTAAAGCAGTATAGAAAAATTTAGAGTTTGGTTATCTGTCAGATGTCCAGTCATGGCAGTTTAATGGCAAGCACGACACCCCGGTGCTGCTTTTTCTAGCTGTTAATGAAAGAAAACAAACTTCCCCGTTTCCTTTTCTATCTGTCAAAAGTCAGGTGTACTGTGTTCTAACAGATCAATGAAAACTCAATCACTTCTACCCTCATGCTTCAATCTCTTTCTGGAACTGCAGTAACATTTCTGCCAGGAGAGGGATGGCCCGGACACCATCTGCGCCATCTGCATCGGGATTTGGAAGTGAGATTGGACTCGAAAGTAAATGATGAATAACTTCACTGAATTTTCGCAACTAACTGCACGGTTCCGAAAGGCATTGCTTGGAAGGTACCAGCTGGCTTTTCATAAAGGAGTTTCGCGTTAACCATAATTCATTAATTTCTCATATGCTATCTCTTTATCATACATGATTAAGGGAGGCATGCGATAGTCTAACCCACTTATAACGAACCTGACAGTCGCGCTGATTGTGCTCACTGTTTCCGAAGTTCTTATAAGTGGACTCTTCATATTACAGCCAGAAGTATAAAGTAAAAAAAATGGCGATTATTTCTTTAAAAAGTGCGTAGTGGGCGTCTGTTTCTTCAAAACAGGCATTGGCCTCCTACATAACAGCAAACCTCGTCATCGTCCGGTAGCTTTAATCCTGTACATATTTACGCCACTGTGGTGTCAGCAGTTTCAGCCGTTATTACTTGGACTGATGAGCATGCCTTGACACGTTGGTACTGCATCATTAAACCTGATTAAGGCGCCACGGGAAAGGACGGCGTACGGAGGGTTGAAAACGCATCAAGCCGAGCCTAAGATGGGATAAAAAAAATATAGAAGTTAAATTTTTGTGTGTGTCAGCGCTCTTCGTGGCACTTTTTTGCGTTCTTTTAACATCAATGTTATTTTGCAAGACGACATGTAGCTGTACATGGGAGCCCTAGACTTACCGTGAATGACCGTTCTCCGTATGGCAGCGAATCCCCGTAGTAGCGGTGTTCCGCGAATACAAGCATAGCTTTGAAGTCCAGTGCCCAGTCGTACATTATTCCCTGAAATAAAGAACATCACAAGCTTCGACTTATTCATTTTTTGTATATAACAGCTGAACAGCCTGTGCAGTACCCTGGGCCTCAATGCTGCGTTCACTATTCGAGGTCTGTCAAGATTAATTAATTTATTTATTAATTCTTCATGTTGCGGACCGCAAGCTCTTATTTCCTCATATAGGTTTCATATATGGGTATGCAAATGCGGGCGTAAATGTTTACTCTGTAAATAAAGCAGTTCTGAAGCTGGGGCTTTTTGAACCGCAAATAATTTGCAACTAGCGTGTGGAAAAACTCAGGGGAGAGAAAAAGGTCTTCACGCAGCAAAATGTTGTGCTCGGAAATTGTCTTTTTTGTCTTTTTTGCGTAATACAGGTAGTTACAACGTCTCAGCCATATTTATACAGGTGCTGTATTTAGCCCTGGACGTCCCTCACCTCCTTCCCCCCGTCGATGAAAATTTGACATCACTGTCCCCAGTGTTGATGTGGATTTGGTTCAAACGTGCTCCTGTTCGAATATGTTAGGTAAGGTAAAGGTGCTTACCATTTGGTTAGCTAGGACCTCGACGTTCATTTCGCTTCCTGTGCAAAAAAATATGGGACCGCCATTTTGGTTCCAGTGATTCTCGTAGACGAGGTAGCGCTGGCGAAATGTGTCCTTATTGCTGAAGCTGAAGTGGTCAACCTTGGAGACAAAAAGTTAGCCAGCATCACCACCAACAACAACTGCATAATCAATGTCCAAGCCATACCTAATAAACAAAGTACGACTCCAGCTGTGTCCGCTTTAAATTCATGCGGATTTTCAAACCGCATTGCCCCGACTACTCGTTTTGACTCATTTGACGCACAAACTTCCACTTCAAACTTCGATTTACCGAGGTTTATCTTTTCTACGTATTACAAGTCCTTCCCAAGCTGTTTCATTATTCCCAGTTTCACCTGAAATACTGTCGGATACTTCTTGTTTCCTGACAGTCACTAGTTTTTTTTTTTCTCTCTATCTTCCAACGTCTCACCACTCGTTCACCTTCCTATTGCTTTTCACAATGTGAACTCTCGTTCGAAAAGCTCGAAGATAAGGACCCACAAGAGGACACTGGCAGAATATGTTGATAACATTTGTAGGTTTGCACGGTACTGATAAGCAACTCTTCAGAATGTAAAATTTCTTACGAACTTCGCTCTGAGTAAAATAGAACGGCGTGCTTAATGGGCATCTTTCATCTGTAGTTCGGTGTATTAGTCTCTATACTGAAGGATTTTCTCAGAAGATCGGGGTTCTTATGTAATACCAAGAACCCGTAATCATATCACTAGAGCCCCTACTAATAAAGTCACTACAAAATCGAAATATAGGTAAATATTAGGTGGTTTAACGAGCGCCGCAGTAAACTGCTTTTGTTTTTTGTTGGCTGTTTAGATGTTTTCCACAATACTTTTCCATGACAATTTCATACAGGACGTACTCATTGTCTACCAATGGCTTTAGAGAGAATACGTTGCTATTTTAAGTTATCTAAGAATGAATTGCTATGTTATGTTAAGACTAATGGTCAATTTTCGATATATAGTGCGTAATTATTTATCGTTTCAAGAATCCCATATCAGATTTAATTCATTATTTCACCTCATTTCGTCATTGTACGATGTTTTTCCTACGTAAATCTTTCATTTGTCAACGCAATATAAAGAAGAGTTACCTCTTGTAAAACACACGTTAATCTCCGAACAGGTAATAACTGTAATTAATGCAAGTGGAGCTACTAATTAAATTAATACTGTTCTAAAGGCATGTCGGCGGAGAATTATGGTTTTTCAATGCTTCATTTGACTTTATTTACCACAAATTTAAAGAACAAAATTCAGCTAACGGATGCATGAACTCCACTGTGCAATACGTTAACCACTGGGCATTGAAATTTAGCAGCAAGCTTAGTTACTAATGGTCAATTTTCGATATATAGTGCGTAACTAATTTATTGTATCAAGATTCCCATAGCAGTTATAATTCATTATTTCACCTCATTTCGTCATTATACCATGTTTTTCATTGTTAAATACAGCAAACATTTAGTTGCCATTGTTAGCATACGCCCAATATTCGGCATCTGTGAGGTTCGATCACCACCTACTGGTTTCCCACGGTTACAAACCTTCCCTGTCCTAATGCTCGACTTTTCTGAGGGGAAGTGCCTGAGAAAAAGCTTCTTCGTGCGCACCTAACACGCTACCTATGGGGCCTTTTTGGATAATCCTGTACTTTCGCGCAATTATAATTAAATAATAATCACAACCTTACTTTAAACCAAAATCTCGTTTGCATTGAAATGATTCTGAGAGGTCACACCTGCTGGTAAGTATTGCGTTATGCCGCACTCGCAACAACAGATTTCTTCCTGAGACTAACCCAGAAAATGCGTACAAGCGCTTCCGGTTTTAGCGGCTGCCACCAACCACGTGCTGCTGGCGCCAAGCCGGAAAAAAACCGCGGGAATTTTGAATGTTTAACACCCCATTGATTTCTTGTCGCCGTAGGAACTAGTGTTTGCGAGCACAAGAAGCACTTCGTAAGTCAAATTTGGCAGCGCGTCTAAAGAGTAGGCCATCAGTATCAACATCTTCGCGTGACATCTTAAAAGCCTCTTTAGCTTTCTCTTACTTACAAATTAAAATATTTCATTTATATAAACGGTGTTCGCTGCTGGTGGCTGACAGATGGCGCTAGTTGGTGACGACCACGAAAGTTGAGAGTGAAATATCTATTTTTTTTTTAATCTCGACCACGTGGGGATCTTTAACGTACACTGACATCGCACAGCACACGGGCGCTTTGGCGTTTCGCCTCCATTCAAACGCGGCCGCCGCGGTCGGGTTCGAACCCGTGTACTCCGGCTCAGTAGCCGAGCGTCTTAACACTGAGCTACCGTGGCTGGTTATCCCCAGGTGGTCAAAATTATTCCAGAGACTTCCTCTGCGGCACCTCTTTCTTCCTTTCTTCTTTTACTCCCTCCCTTATCCCTTTTCTTACGGTGCGGTTCGGGTGTCCACAGAGATATGTGAAACAGTTACTGCACAATTTCCTTTCCTCAAAACCATTTTTAAATACTTTTTAACTTTGAAACCCTGATCTGCATAATATTGTTTACGTCCCAGTTTGGTTTGATATTTTCCTCGTAAAGCACGGTTCTTGGTGTCGCCGCACATTGCATGGGCGCTAAGCTTACCAACATCTCCCTCAATTGAATGTTCGGTCTATACTGCCGAAAAACTGTCTCTAGTGATAATGATCTTCGTAATGCGCTCTCGAAATGTCAGTCCTTTGAGGAATCTCGCTAATGCTGCCCATCATTAACTTGGCGCCCCTAGTTACGCGAAACTAGGGGCATATTTTCGCAACCACAAACGTGAGGACTTGCACGAGTGTCCTAATGACAACGAGGAGACCCCCAGTGTACCATAAAACGTTCTACCAGAGCTCTCCACCAACTCACAGTTGCCCAAAAAAGAAACATCGTAGCCTGAATCCGCCACAATCACTCACCTTCTGCTTGAAATAGGCGACTCTGTATTTCTGCTCGGCGTTCGACGCCGTCAGCGGCAAGTGAAAAACGAGTAGTCCAGCGAAAATTAGCATTTTTGTCCTCGGGAGTGCGGCGGATAACACAGCGTCCACTTGTCCGAACGACTCGTCTTGACAAACGGGCCTACTGCCTTGAGGAACGGCGCGTGGATGCCGGCCGAGACGCAACGTCCGTCGACACGGAGAATCGAGAGCAGGTAACGGTAACATCCTTTCCCATTAGGGGGCGCATCCTGGGTCAATTTGCGTCCGCTTGTATCGGCACTTGCTCACTCCTTGTACGGAACCTGTTTCCTGCATCGCCATGCCGTGTCGTTACGGCGTTCACGCGAGGTGCGTTTGTGTCGCGGTTCTGAACGCGCTGACAACTTTTTGGCAGCCAGTGAACTGTCATACGTGTGATATTATTCCTTTATTTGTTCGATCAGAACAAAAAAAATAATCCTCAAAGCAGTATTTAAGCTCTGAACTTACAACAGAAAAAAAATAGAGAAGCACGAAAGGCCAGAATAGGACGGTAAGAACAGTGTACAGTCTAGCGCGATTTGAAGGTTCCCCGCAAGGTTTTTGCAGGCTGCATTCAATTTCGCAAATTTTAATCTTTTCTTTTTTTATATTCATGGCAGTATCGCATGAAAGGAGACAAACCGCACCGGGCCGGGCCCTACCCGCGGCTAGCTGCCCGCCTGCGGCTCCCGAGGCCTGCCGCTAGGGGAACTTCAGTAGCGCCCCCTACAACCGGTGCTCGAGGTGCATATGGCCAGCTATTATAGGTTAAGCAAAGAGGCAGCTCCATGGTCGCACTCTACTGACCCACTGTGCCAGTCGTTAAGGCATCACACGCGCAAACATAGACGAATGTAAACATCTAAGTACATTCTGGAATCTTATTGCCGATCTGTGAGTGCAAACACGCACACACATGACATAATGACTCTAAGTGGGGCCTCGTCTTTCGTGACGGATCACTTATCTCGGCCCTCCGAAAACCAGTTCCCAGGCCCGCGGGCTCTGTAACCGGCCAGACTATTTTCTGTGGGTTGAGTCTTAGCGTCTGGCTGGCAAAGTACGCGTAAACGATCAGTTACTAACGCAGACGTATAGTTTGTGGTAAAAACTAGCACTAAGGGACTGTTGAGCAGTTATTAAATGTACCTAACACCTGGTGGCTCACGCTGTAAGCGTATGGCAGTCAGCGGGTAAGAGGCACCGTTAATTGCTTGTGAGCATACACCTCCTATACAAATGAGACGAACTGTGTTAAATTACGCGCTTTCGGGCGCACCAATAAACTAAGACAAATTTATTGAGATCACAATGCTAGTCCAGGTATAGCAATATTGGGATTTTTGGAGTCTCCTGTTAATAAAGTTTTTTGGTTAATGCCTTAAAATAAAATTTCTTTCACATCTAAGCATTAGCGCTGCAAACAGGAATTTTTCAATCCGTTCAGGAGGATCGGCAGTATAGAATCAACTGTTTGTCTCTAGCACCTCGATCTAATTTATTTTGCAGCAATAATTTTATCGCTGCTGGTAAATGTAATAGAGGTAACAAAAAATTATAGGATACACTTAACGCCCGCCATACGGGTATGACGCGATAGCCTAATCGGTTAGTTCTCATATATGCCGAAGGTCATTCTCAACTTCACAATCATAAATTCAATTCTCACGCCCCTCCTGGCGCAGTGGTGCAGCGGTTAAGCGACGCGTCACTGCCCTGCGATGGCAGGTGCTCCCAGCGGTGGGCCCTGTGATACCCAGGTTGCTCTTCCAGAGCGACCAATCATTGAATTAACTGCCACCTGCCACATTTGGCAGTTTGTTCACTATCATGTGGGAAGGTTGAGTTGACGTCGCAAGGTCACGTTACCTAGGTTGCCCTCTGAAGACCACCTGCCAGAGCCATGCTCGTGATTTTTCGCTCAAAACGCCGGCACCGGATTTTGTGGGGAACGGGGCCTTTAACGCTATGGTGCTAAGAAATGCTTATTACTGAGTAATAGGCGCTGTGCCTTCCCGCTAGTATTTGAAATGTCTTTTAGAATTTGATATTTGATAAACAAATTTGTCTAATTCACCATTTTTATCGTCCTTTACTTAAAGTTCTGATGTGCTCAGCTTTGCTTTTTTTACTGCTAAAAATCTTAAGCTGCGGTTTAGCCACTTACTCCTGTGGTCTACAGAGGAATCTACAGTGAACCTACGTAAGATCTCAATTACTTAGTAAATCAATTTCAATTAAACCTAATTGAATTCCGTTTAAGTTTGGTTATCTTAATTTAATTAAGGCAAATCAATAAAATGGCCTCCACTTGTCACGTAGAGAGAGGTAGATCCCCTCCCTACTTTTTGGGGACAGCGAAGGAAGGAAAGAAGGGAAGTGCAGAAGGGAAGAGAGAAATGAAGTGGGTGAGAGTAGACGGGTGTCCTGATCAGATTGCGCTGATTCGCATTAGCACAGCTGGGATTTATCTTACGGCTTAATGCGCTAAGCCGGCAAGATTAGCTCTACAATTTTTATTTTAATTACAAACGTAGTATTATATGACGTATTCGTTCTGTCTTATTATTTGTCATCTTATTTTGTACTGACATCTCCGGCTTGGACATGTCAGATGCCTGAAATATTTTGGGGTATGTTTTGAAATAAACTTCCGCCACTATATCAAACCGTAGACCTGAGACGCAGTCGCACTGCTGTCGTAGAACAGGGCTCGGAAAACATATGAAGGCAGGTCACCATCATATCACTCGGCCCTCGAGTCGACCCTGCTAACATGTAACCCGAAACGTTATAGAAAATTGTTCAGATTATCCTAATTATACGTATTTCAAATCAGAGTAAGTGTTTTTACCAAATATGATGTTCGTAAGAGCAAAGCCAGAGGTCCGAATAAAGTTCCAGTTAAGCAAGTACAAAATAACGAGGTTCCACTGTTACTAATACAGTTAAGCGAAGCAGACTGCCGGAATTGTTACTTACCTTCATATAATTTTCAACCCCAAAGACAACGGGGCACAACGTATAAAAGGTATAGGCATTAGTTTGGAGCCCTTCGGATAGCTCAACGCTTACCGAAACCTCGTTGCACGGGTGTGTTCGCGTTTCGACCGTATATAAACGCTGCCGCCGCGCCCGAAAATTCAGTTAGTAACATCACGTCGAGGCCTAGACCTCCACAGCCGCTCAATCACCGCACCTGACTAGCGTACACGTTGTTCCAAGAAAAGAACAATCAGTTATGAGGATGAGAAAAAACCGTATGATTGATGTTTGTCGGCATAAAAGCAAAGGTACCGGAAAGTAACAGGTCGTAGAACAGACAGCGGAGCTAGCTTTTGTATTGGTAGTCGGTCGTAACATCAGCGCTAAGAAGAAAGAAATGCGCGTACACGCAAGGAGCACCGCGACCTTTGCTTCCTTGCTCCGTCTGGTGAAGCTACAGCTATTTGAGAGGTTTAGAACAGCGCGATACGGAGATCCGCTATCGTAATTCGTTTCCGCGGAGGCTAAGCTATGTCTGTTTAATAGCGGGTGTGTGCCCCTTGAAGACGACGATGTGAAATTCACAGCGCAAGAGTGTGTTTGCAGTTTAACATGTGCCCCGCCCCGGTGGCTCAGTGGTTAGGGCGCCCGACTACTGATCCGGAGTTCCCGGGTTCGAACCCGACCGCGGCGGCCGCGTTTTTATGGAGGAAAAACGCTAAGGCGCCCGTGTGCAGTGCGATGTCAGTGCACGTTAAAGATCCCCAGGTGGTCGAAATTATTCCGGAGCCCTCCACTACGGCACCTCTTCTTCCTTTATTATTTCACTCCCTCCTTTATCCCTTACCTACGGCGCGGTTCAGGTGTCCAACGATATGAGACAGATACTGCGCCATTTCCTTTCCACCAAAAACCAATTATTATTATTATTCGCATTTGGCGGCCGTCGCTTCATGGGGACGCGTGGAATTCACCACATTTTCACAGAAGCCATACTGAATTCCACGGTAAACCGGTCTACGCACCTGCATAAACGGCAGCCTGGAGGCAATCAAAAGTTCCCGCACGCTGTTCACCGGCGTCAAAGGGAGGGGTTGCGGTTCATGCACCTACCTGTGAGAAGTGGAATTGTTTCCGCTCTGTGCAAAGTGGCTGCTGCGGCGCTTCATTATTGGCTACCGAGGCAGTTGGGGTACAGGTCACGTGATAGCGGGTGAGCACGCGTCACACCCGACGTAGATGAAGGTAGCGCGAGGCGTGTGCATGCGTCATACACATAAAACGATGGTGAACAATAAAGAGTTTATTGATCAGCTGTGGCTGCGCGTCGCTGTCTCGTGCGCTTTGGTCTGCCTTGATCTAGTGTGTGTACTCTACAATCGCCATTGGCCCAGAAAACCTTTCACGAACGTTCTAAAATGAATGCTTTGAAGAACTGAAAACAACGATACCTCAGCTTTCATCGTTTTCTGTTAGAAATACGGTTGCTGAGAACAAAACACAATAAGAAAAATGTGTACCAGCTAACCAGTTGTTTTCTGTTTCATAATTTTTTTATACATCCGTCAGTACGTTTGCACACTTCAAATAGACATCCTGTTGATTTAAGGATTACGGTAAGTTCGAAATCACCACTCACTGGCGAGTACTTTTGCTCTCCAGAATCTGTGTTTGAAGGGGCCTTATTCTGAACGATACACTGCAATCAGTGTGTCGACGTCTTAGAGCATTCACTTAAATTTTCCTTCAAAAAAATTTCCTTGCTCCGTGCATTGAAATTTGCACTTCTGTTTAGAAGATAAATCGAAAACAAAAGAAGGTTACGGCGGCCGCCTCAAAGAAGGTGTACACGGACGAAGAAATACACAGCACTACGCCAAGCTACAGAACAGCACTGGTCTCTTATGCAGGCTGCACGCTGCGATGTTCTGCACTGCGCGTTCTAAATGTTCTCAAACAACGAAATTCCCGACCACTTGTTTGCCCAGAGACAGACCAAACTCTTCGCCTCAATTGTATTCAAAGTGCGCTCGTTTCCTGTTTATACAGACATGAATAATCGAACTGCCGTACTTCGAACAGCAGTTGAACAGACACGGGCACTCACAAAAACTGCTAAAACTGAACAAACTATTCGCGACGTGTATGCGCCCCCAATCTCATAAATAAAATAATACTGTCAGGAGACTCCCTGAGTTCATTCGTAAGATCGTGGTGCGCGTGCGTTGTCACGTCATCAGGCACACGCGTCTAAAATCTGTACTGGCCAAAAAAGCTGCCCTTCTCCCCTCGAACGACGATGTGAGGCGCGCTCTTTTTACGCGAAGCAGGGGAATCCTGGGAGGTCCACTGACGGAGGTAGTTCCTCTCGACGATTCTGGCCTGTCTGACAGCCGGTGTGTCGGTTGGTGCGGCGAAGCGCAGGTCGACGTGGTGAGCAGCCCCAGGTATTGTGATCAGTACTACGTCATCGGTTGGAGGCTCCTGGATGCCCACTGCAGACCAAGGGTCCAATTCTCCATTGCTGAGAGCGTGAGAAAGAAATAGTATTTAGTGAAAGCCAGCCTAAACTTCCACCTCTGCCCTTGCAAAAATTTCTTTAGACAGTGTATAGACCATCCATAGACTCTCTATAAAATCTATAGACTTTATATAGACGAATTCCCTAGATTAGTCTATAGGCAATACAAATTCTGTAAACGGCCTACAGACAATCGATAGATTTTTGTCCGTACATTTTTAGTAGGCTTTATTTATAGACAGCCTATAGACATTGAATAGACAAATGGAAATATCTGTAGCAAAGCAATAGAGTCTGTAGCGCCCTCTCTTGGGTGGCGCATGAAACCCGGATAGCGCGCGCCACCCGGCGAAGAAAATAAAGACGGAACCTGGCCGCGGCTCGCAGTTCTTTTCTGGTGTCGGTTCGCAGCAGCGGTCGTCTTCCTTCGCTCCGGAGGCGTTAAGCCTACAAGTTTATGGAAGACTACAGATAGTATATGCAGCGTTTTTTAAGGGATGGTCTTTCCAGTCTCTAAATCATTCAGCAGTGTACGATTTTCCTTGTTGCTGTTGTTCTACTACTATTTTTGTTGTATTTAGTCAAGATTTGTGTGACTAGTTTGCCATATTAAATTATTTCTTTTCCGGAGTCGAGCCTTGCTTTTTTTGGTTTTTGTTTTTTGAATGCGTGCTGTTCAGGTTATTCCCTCAGTAATGCATGTTGTTCAATGCGCATTTCAGATAAATAAGTTAATTAATAAGAAATATTCAAGGAAGAGAAAATGAGATAATGAGGAGACAGATGATGAGGATGTATGCGATGGTGACGCAACAAATATGCAAAAACAAGTTATTGCACCAGGTGGCTTAGATGACATTTGTTCCCGAATACCAGTTGTAAGCTGCCTCCTGTGCAGAACTGTTCTTTCCTACTTGTCGTCACGATACGCAACTTTTTTCAGAGGCTGCACTGTGAAACACTCGTTCTCAGGCGGCGAACAATGGCCCTTATCACCTCTCCGACGCACACTGATTGTCCAGGCCTGTGCGGTTATCCGTAGCCCTTGTCACTCGCTGCTTAAAGTGTACATGCATTCAAGTGTATGCAGTGCGTTTCATTGTCTTTCGCAGGCAACACTACTCACAGCCGCCAAGGTACAGGTACTGCTGAGTGAAAGTCTATGGGATGATGGGAAGGCATTTCAGCTGCGTTGACGCTAGTCTATGTCATTCCCTCTATTAGCTATGCTTGAGAGAAAAGTCAAATTGTACAATGTGTGCGCACACACACGTCGCGGCGCGAAACCTTAGAAAATTTTGAATGCCGCTCAGAATTAGCTAAAAAAAGCTGAACAAAAGACAAAGTAACGGGCGACAGTGGCATAAGCGAAGGCCTGTTCTCAGGTAAAGGCCTGAAGTCTGAAGGTCTACCAGGCTTGCCATCTGATCGACTTGAGATTCCCTCGTCAAAAACAATAGCGAACGCGTTATCTACCATTGCTGGCTAAATATTATAGCGAAGGAACAGTTTATAGAGTCCCCGTTTCAAGAAACAAAATAAAACGGCCTACAGATCGGTGCAGAGCCGAAGTCTAAACAAGCTTCACAAAGGGTTGACAAACTCCCAACTTTCTTAACTTTTCGTTTTACATTTTTATAGGCGCCGTCGGGCGTGGTTGCTATTAATAGGTGGCGCTTACGTCGGTGAGTTTCCTAATAACTACCAACAGAAGGTGGCCGAATTTATATGGCGATTTTTGCAGCCTGCTTTACAGAGGAATATAGATGCTTAAAGAACTCCAAATTCTCTAAAGCGTAAGGCCACTGGGTGCTCCTTTTCTTAGTCATCCCTTTCAACATAAGTCATTATAAGCCCTACCTGAAGATGATGTTGGTCGCTGTGCTGAACTTGCTGCCACCGAACATCATGACCGTCCTGTAAAAATCTGGCGTGATTCCGAACTTCTTCTGGCACCTCTCTCG
Organism: Amblyomma americanum; assembly: GCF_052857255.1. Lineage (NCBI taxonomy): Eukaryota > Metazoa > Arthropoda > Arachnida > Ixodida > Ixodidae > Amblyomma > Amblyomma americanum. The sequence continues at coordinate 36,454,694 of NC_135507.1, read as the reverse complement.
TTCAGCCGTCGCGTTCCACGTGTAAGGGTAGAACATGTCGCTCACCCCGTTCGCGCAAAACGGCTGAGCCAGCTCGTTGCATTTCTGTAGCAAGCAAAAGATTGACGAAGTGAGTGTACGGTTCTGCATCACCCAATTTCACACTGGAGTCATTTTCTTGCGGCCGGAAAGTGAAGCACGTACGTTGCACTTCAATAGTGGCTGTTGCTTACGAGCAATGGAAACCGCTTGGTGACTTGCGGATACACGATTGCTTATTAATCAGAATATTCTGCTAGAAACACACGAGCCAGTCATGAAACGAGCTTACTTGAGAGAATCTTCAAGAAGTGGTTCTAATCTTTTGCTGCATTTTTTGCGGAAGATGACCTATGCTGTAGTTATGGTGTATGATTTATGGTGTTTAACGTCTTAAAGCGACGCTAGTGACAATGAGGGACGCGATAATCGAGCGCTTCGGATAATTTTCTCCCCCTGGGGTTCTTTAACGTGCACTGACATCGCACAGTACACGGGCCTCTCGAAATGCGACCGCCGCGGCCGTAATCGAACCCGCGCCTTTGGGGTCAGCAGCCGAGTGCCATAACCACTGAGCCATGCTGTAACCATTGTTGCAACCGCTGAGCTTATGTTGTAATGAGAAACGCATTGTTGATGACGCCACGCAAACCACTTCGTAAAATGTCATGTTAGTGCCACTTTGTTGCACTCTAAAATCAGGCCGATCAAGGAAGCGACTTTTTCAGAACATAATCAAGGTAGCATCCTATCTCCTCATGTGGTCATGCGATCATTAACACGGAATGATTTCCAACGCACTGAGAAGGGAAATAAATTTGCCAGTCGGTGCATCAACAGAATAGAAATCGCAGCAAAAAAAAAATAAACTGATGTAAAAGCTTTCTGCTTCAAATGTTTGGGCTGTTTGTAACAGAGATTATAGCTAAAGGTGTGAAAAAGAGGACACCAGTGTATTCCACGGTCAAGTACCTTGCCAGCTGACTCCTACTTTTCAGCATACCGAATAATGAAAGCGCAGCCAAGGCCGAAAAACTACAGTAGACAGTCAAGTGCTCCGAAATAGAGGTTACACATAAAACAGCCCAAAGTTGAAGAAATATTGTTGAAGAAGAAGTTGAAGAAGTTGTCTGCTGGACCACTTGGTGTAATAGCCACCGCATTTTGATGGGGAACCTGCGCTGCCAAGGTGGCACTGCAATTGTTCCATTCGGTGACTCAAAACTGCTCTTGTCAGACGCTTAGGCCGCTGCAAACGCGAGAACACATTCCACGCGATTAGATACCCGCGTTTGGCAGACAGCATTCATTGCCTATAGCTTCTCGGCGTAGCCCAGATAGCTGACGCACGACACGTTCGCCTTCGACAGAGCGCGGAGGCTCACACCAATAAGCGCCTGAAGATGGCGCGGAAAAGTACTGAGAGTACTGCCCAAAACTGATTGCTCCTCTCGCTAGGCAGTGTGTTATGGCGCTGCAATCGGCACCGCAAACTTCAGCGCAAGTTCCCCATAGCCCGGGTTGTCTTCATCTGTGCTTTCAAAATTAGGTTTGCTGTACCTACTAGCCCAACAGACAACTTTGTTCAGCCTACGTTTTAAATATCTTTATTGATATTGATTTGCCTCTTCTCTTCGTTCCTGTTATTTACTGCGTATCCTTTCAGTTGAACGAAGAAGGACCACGCTAACAGTGGAGGCTTTCGTCCGTCTACGACTAGGGTTTCACAGCAAAATGTGCGAAAAGCAACGAAAACCGCACAAAATTGCACTTAACTATTTTAGTATAAACAAGCGCTCTGTATGAACAATGACCGTTAAAACAAGAACACTGAATACCATCAAGATGGCCTTTGAAATCCTCAGCAATACTTACTAAAAACTGGTAGCTGTCGAGACCCCTCTCGTAGAGGAAGACGTCGAGACATCGTCGCGTGCCATTTATTGTGAGATATGCCCCCATTGCATCGGCAGCAGCGTCTACCAGACCCAGCTTAGTTTCTGGAGCATTGATAAAGTGCTTGCAAACCTCCTACAACCAGTAAGAAAACAGTAAAGGGAAATAATTAATTGGCTATAAGTAAGCTGTCATTGTTCTTAGACTGCAGCATGGAGTGCAAATTTGGGAGGTACTGCTTGATCTAGGCTTAGAAAGAACGCATGATTTTCATTCAGTAGGACCCCCCCCCCCCCCCCCAGCTGAATCTTTTAATCTATTCACTCGCAAAGAATACCCATTATTGCTCTTTAACGTGTACTTAGGAAATGTTATTAGGCTGGGCATTATGTCAAATTTCAATGCAAATTAGTCCTAGAATACTAATGAAGCGTTGTTTCTTAGTGGGAACAATAGTTACATGGCAGTAGTCATACGTGAAAGTTCACGTCAGCAATCTGTTATAGAGGGCTAGTTGGTCCTTCGCAATGACATTGGGGTGAGCTAATTTCGGAACAGACAACTCAAAAGATACACCACGAGACACTGCGCTCGGTGACACGTGGCCTCCGCTTTGTGTTGTCTGTTGCGAAGTTATCGCACCCTTATTTCAGTGTGCAAATAGTCTGTACATTTGAATACAAAACTACGTCTAGGAAGCAGGGGCATCGTACGGGAAGATAGGAAACGAGTTTTCTTGCCGCTCTAGGTGCCAGTCTCCATCAAAATATAGCGGACCACTTATAACCGGCCAACCGAGCAGTATTTCCTTGTCAACCTCCCGGCATTTCATGTGTTATCTCTCTCTATAACCGGCCATTGTTTCCCCTTCACTTCAATAATCCAATCTCCCCCTCACGCCGTCCCTCTTGCCTACTTTCCTGAGCACCCGACGCATCATCTCTACACTAATAAAATATTTCTGGCAATGCGTACTGTACGAAGGCTCCGGGCCATCTGTCAAGGCTGAAGCCTTGTGCTCATTAAGGACATAGTTTTACGTACTAGATAGATAGATAGACATTTCATTTTAAGTGTGCCTCAACAGCCAACGTGCCTAAACGACAGCACACTAAGTCATTACAAACACCATGACGCGATCAGACATAATACAGAAAATTGTCACAAATTCAATAATAACAACAACAACAACAAAAATAATAACAACAATAATAATAATAAATGAAAACAAGCATAATTAAATAAAGAATGAAAGCAACAAATTGGGCAAATATACTTGTGTCAGGAAAAGTTGAATTATGTGTTATTTGCAAACGAGTCATTGGTGAAATAGCATGCATGTGAGGATAAAATGTATCACGGCATTTGGTGGTTTTCACCTGAGGCACACGAAATAAAAGTGGCATCAATAACTGACGCACGTTCGCAACTTCGATGGTCATGAATATCACAACCATTAATATCTTACTCAGCTTTTTTTTCATTATTGCTTAGGCTTAGACTGCAAGAAAACAAACATAACCGTAGCGAAGCAGATGTGTCGTTCTCTCGTGTGTACCATCTAGTTTGCACTGTTTTTTTCATTAAAATCTCCACTGAATACTGTTTCAGTCGCAGCAAATTGAGTTTGAGCACCCTTTGCAAACGCGATTTGTGACTCCTGTTTTTATTATTGTTAGAAAAAAGTACCCCTTTTTCCCCTGCTTTAATGCCAGAAACAAGCGATGCAGGCAGGAAAAAAAGAATAACCATAACGTCCCTAATCTTCTTCATGTGTCCAACAGCGAAATGTCTGCAATTCCTTCAAGCAGCGCTCACCTTGACAGGGCTTGGCGGAAGGGCACCCACCAGCTCCGATGCGTCGGCGTAGTTTGACATCGCAATCACGCCGTAGGTGTCCCTCAGCATGTCCCTCAAGAGGGTGTAGTTGCTAGGATGCAGCGGCTGGCACATGTTAAACTTCCGCTGCAGGTACGCTGATCCCGTCACTGAAAAAGAGTCCGTAATAATTAATGATAGTCAGGTTCCACAAATCAACGCAAGAACCCCTGAAGAGTATATGAAGAAATACGCAGGGAATAAAAAATAGGTCACTGCCTCTCCTCGACAACAGCCGGAATGGTTGTAATCCTGAAAACGCAAAAGCTAATTCATGGGAGCTTTTAATGGCATACGGCGGCTACTATAGCTGATGAACTCTTGTTGCTGCTAAAATATATTTATTATTTGCATCAGTGCGGTGAACCCTATCGATTGTCGTTATCTGCGATGAAAAGGGTAAGAATAATAAATGAGGTCATGGAATGAAGGGCGGTTCAGGGCAACGGCGACAGACCCCACTTAGAAGAGAGATGAATAAAAGATTTACAGGAGATGAGCGCTAAAAGCCAACTGCATTAATATTTAGACACTCCAAATATATTTATTTATTATCTATAACTAAAGAATACTTCTCGTTGGAGTTCTTGGGTGACCGTAGCTGGCAGGAATGCTTGCGCAGGCGAGACAGACTCAGAAAAATGATCAAGCAAAAAAAGAAGATTGTCATGTTGCTTCATCTTCGTCTATCCTGTTTGCTCTAGATACTTTCTGTGTCACCATGCAGGGCTTCATTACTTAAGCAGGAAGGGAGAAAGAGTAAGTTAATGGTTTGCTAGGTAACCCCTGGGGGCGGGGTGTGGGGGGTGGGGGGGGCTGTACGTAAGGTGGAAAGTTGAGGTTACGAAGTTTCATGGGAAAGGGTGTATGGCGGCTGGCGCAACGCAGGGGTGGGGGCAAAATGACGATCATTGGTGCAGGTGAAGTACGTTTCGCACTTCATGCAGAATAAAATCCACGCTTCCAACTGATGCGACATTCCCTTCAGAGTGCATCTCACCCAAGTTTAACGGGGCTGCCCACATTTTTATTCGTTATGTGACAATACCAAAGCACGAGCTCACTGTGGGTGCTTCCAAACACGGGCAGAAAACTCGAGCTACCGCTGCTTTCTGTTTTGAAACATGCAGTTGATCTTTTGTCAGCTCAATGTGAATGGGAAACTCGAAAATGTGCCCGAGCGTCATTCATTAATTACCTCTCTTCTATGGTTGCTGATTTATTCCATCACACAGTCGCACACTATAGGACTTTCACATGTTCACAGCATTCCAGCAGTCATCACGGTGACACTGACTCATATCTTGTATATAAATCCGCGCACCTGTGGAAGCCAGTCTCTCCATGACCACCCACGAGCGTCTGATGGCCCTAGCGCATAGCTCGGATTCGCTCCGGTAGGCCTTGGTAACTGCTTCGTTGTAAGTCGAACACGGCGCGAGGCCTGGCGGCATGTTGAACGGGCCGCCGGAGGCGAGCGCTCTGAAAAAAAAAAAAAAAAGCGGCAGACCAGCAGATTTTTTTACGTCCTCTCCTGCAATAACGACAGCTGCACTTTTCCCTTCGCCAGTGACCGCGTAACTAGCATGACCACTGAGGACACGTTCTTCACAGTTCACACAGCTTTGCACGGCCACTAGTATAGCATTTTTACTTGCGTAGCAGTTTTTAACTGCTGAGTATACTACGAGCCGATGCCGTTTAACCCGGTAACGTTTACGTACAGCTGTCATTTTAAAGATTTTCAGAGTTTCATCCTTCTCGTGGCTGGAAAAGAGACAATGAAAGGTGAATGCCTAATCTTTCACAAGCCCTATCGGAAAAATTTACCTTCTTGAGCACGTCACTTAGCTAGGGATAAAAATTTCGCTTATCTTGATTCTAGTTCACTTTAAACGTGAACTCTGTGTACGTATTCAAGTCGTTCAACTAGCACCCGCCTTCTACTAAGAACTCACGAATGCGGGAGCCACGTTGGATGTTGCTGAGAGGGCGGCAGAATTATGGGCTCAAGTACTCGAGAGTCCCAGGATAAACCTATTTCGGAAGTAGATGACGATTATCTGCCACGACATTCTTATAAACGAGAAAGTATTTTCATGCATTTCCTCTTTCTCTCTGTAAGCAGGAAGACTAGCAATTTTCACTCACGCGTCCACGATGTGCGGGTACTTGAGGCGCATCCATGCGGCGAGCAGGCCTCCATACGAACCCCCGAATGCCACCACGGGACTCCTTTCGGCACCAGGAAGGGTGTACTTCAGGTGTAACAGGAGATCCGCGTAGTCCGCCAAGGCCTGGTCGCTGGTCAGGTAGCCCAGATTTTGGGGGCTCTGCAGACATGTGAGTGAGTGAGTGAGTGAGTGAGTGAGTGAGTGAGTGAGTGAGTGAGTGAGTGAGTGAGTGAGTGAGTGAGTGAGTGAGTGAGTGAGTGAGTGAGTGAGTGAGTGAGTGAGTGAGTGAGTGAGTGAGTGAGTGAGTGAGTGAGTGAGTGAGTGAGTGAGTGAGTGAGTGAGTGAGTGAGTGAGTGAGTGAGTGAGTGAGTGAGTGAGTGAGTGAGTGAGTGAGTGAGTGAGTGAGTGAGTGAGTGAGTGAGTGAGTGAGCGAGCGAGCGAGCGAGCGAGCATGCAGGCAAGGCGGGGAGTGAGTGAAACAGTTAAATTTTTATAGTGAAGCTATGCAACTGTTCACACGGTGAAGTCGAAACGCAAAGTGCAGTTGAATTACCAGGCCAAGGGTGTGCTTATTTCTCACCAGACACTTGGCGAGTGTAGCAGATAGTTATGCTCATTGCAGACAGCACCCACAACGAATATATTAAGGCGATGCGTAGTTGCGTTGCGCACACGTACTCACCACGAAAGACTCCTTTCCGAAAGGAAGGGACTGGCCAAAAAATCTGTGCTCCGCAAAGATGATGAGTGCCCCAAACTCGGGAGCCCACTCCCACAAGGCGCCCTGCAAGAAAGTAATCATCATCAGCCGAACTATGTCCAAAAAAAGCCTCTCGCAAATCCCTCCGATTAACCCTCTCCTGTGGCCATCTTATCACAGCAAACTTCCTCATATTTTTCCGTACACCTGACTTTCTGACACCCCCTGATAAGCTTGCCCTCTCTTGGAATGCACTCCATAAAGATAAAGGACCGTCTATCATCTTGCTTTCGCATTACATGTTCTGCCCCTGTCCGTTTCTTCTTCTTGATTTCTACTAGGGTATCAATAACTGGTCTACTCTGCTCTCTTACTCACTGTTAACGTTCCACCTAACAATTTCCTTTCCATTGCTTTCTGCAACGTCCTCAATTTAGGTTCGACCCTTTTCGATAGCCTCCGCGTTTCTGCCCCATATATGTGAGTATCGATAAAATGCAGCTCCTATATGCTTTCCATTTCAGGCATCTTGGTAAACCGCTATTCATCAACAGAGAGTACCCGCCAGATGCACTTCCCTTCATCCGTACTCTCATAGTTATTTCCCTTCTGTACGGTCACCACCTGCCCTAAGTTGATGTATTCCCCGACCACTTCCATTGATTCAGTGCCTATCGCAAACTGTCATGGCCTGCTGAGATTGTCCACATTACTTAAGATTTCCTCATATTAATTTTTAAGCCTACTATCCTGCTTTGTCTGTGTGTTCTGTACCATGTTCTGAAATTCTATCACGAGTTTTTGGCAAGGAAATGTCATCAGCGAATTGCTTCGCTGAGCAAACGCAAAAGACCGATTGGATTTAAATATTTCGAAAACTTCAAACGCTGCTTCAGTTATGACAAGCACCGAGGCCCACACTGAAGCTGGATGCAGCTCAAGAACAAAGCTGCAAGGGTGTACAATATTCTTGATGAAAAAATTTGAAGGTTAGAAAATTGTAAGATAGTGTTAGGGAAAGACTGAACGTTATGGTCCATTCCTCCAATGTAGCAGAATATTTCTTTTCAAGTTTTCTCACCGCTCGCATAGTGCAGTTAAGACTGTCGTATAAAACCAATGGGGAAGGTTTTTTACGATAGCAAAAACGTTAATTGAACAAAATGCCAGCTTTCCGACGGGAGATCTACGGGTTTATTGATTGTTATAGTGAAATTTTACAATATATAAATTACGTCCATTAACTCTTTCCCGTTCAAACATGTTTTTATGCAGAATTGTTGGGTATGTGTCCCTCAAGGGAGGCCCTCTAATCAAGGGCGTCGACCGGTTGTCATGACTTTGTGTCCAAGCGCCTTGCACCTGCTACCGTGGTGTCGAAAAGGCTGACACGACGTCATGACAATATTCACCCTAAGTGGCCTGAGTCAATGATGTCCTAAGTCATCGTTTAGAGATCATCACTTGAGGGGCATTGCCGCTTTGTACTTGGAGCTGGATCCGCCCATAGCACTGCCTTCGATATTTACCGCAAAGTGTCCTACTACGCTGTCTAAAAGCTCAACAGAAAAGTTTCTGTCGTCGCAACAGATTTTCTGTAACGTTTTTTCACCAGAAACTTGTAGTAATCACATAAACGTTTATAGTAACAACTGAATTTTATGTAGCTACAGCAGAAGAGTCGCAGCACAACACTATAGAAAAAACTGCAGTAATAGAGAAAAATTCAACATAACAAAGAAAAATTTTCTCATTACGCAAGAATTACAGACTGTTCTATTTTTGACATGGTTCAGTCGTTTCCTTCTACTGGGTTTATTTGTTCCCTTCGCAGTTTCTGGCTTGGCTTTTGCCTCATTCTATACGTTTGCTAGAGAAGGCTCCACTGCGCATGCGTCACAGATCACTATTGCTTTTCGTTGGCGGCAGAATTATGGGCTCAAGTATTTCTAACACACGCGCGCCTACTATAAAACCTAATCAGGGTGTTCTTAATAAAAATTATAGATTAATATTCTTCTATGAGCCGGCGATGCCATGATTCTCTGTGTGCTTCTCTCGGAGAATCATATTTGGAAGCGCTGCAGATGAGAAATGATTTTCTAAACCACAACAGTGAAACGAAATGCGCCAGTCAAGGAGATTCACCATTTAGAGTCTCGCGCTGTAAGTTTAACCTTCCTCCAAGGTTTCGCATAGCGATTTCCTCACGCTAGGCATATATATTTAGGACAATACGTAGTTAGGACTGACAAGAGTAAGACACTCACCGCACTCTCTGCGAAGGCTTCTATGCGGTTTTCATTTCCAGTGTAGATAAAAATGGGCCCGCCGTCACGGTCCCAGTACTTGTCGCACATTAGGTAGCGCAACTCAAAGCTGTGGTTGCTGTGGAAGGCAAAGTGGTCCACCTGAAATATTCGACAGCGACGTTACGTCCTAACTGTAGAACAGAACAACGTTTGTGATTCCGCCTGAAAACTCAAGTGCCTCATTGAGCCTGATCAGTAATGTGTTTATATTTGGTTGTCATGCCCTCGAACGACAAACAGTTTGAGAGAAACTAGATGTGTAATTTCTTTCTCACAAGAAACTTGTCAGGGTCCTGACGTCGTTAAAGACACATTAAAAGCGACGTATTGTTGCCGGCACTAATGGCCGACAACAATGTAATATGATCCGATGACCGCCAACAAGCGATGTGATAGCACACAACGGTATGTAGTCGGATCCAACTCAAGAAGAAAGCAGCGGACGGCCTTCAAAGGAGGCCCTCCAGTCAATAGCGTCATCTGATTTTCATAACGCCGCGGTTAATCCGATTAAGCGATGGTTATTCCCATTCATTTGCCACCCCATGCAATTTGACCCTAGCAGGTGCGAAAGGATCTCTGGAGAGCTAGAGGCGAAGAATCGGTCGGCGCCATTGGCTGGAGGAGCACCTTTGAGGGGCATCTGTGGCTTTCTTCTTGAGCTGTATCCGACTACAATCAATAGTCCTTCTAGAATAATAGGATTTGCTTGCGGTGAAAATTTGATGTAATATAATTTGATAAACTAACACGTTTCTTGCCTTTATAAAACAAAACCGTGTCTTGGTGAGTTCTGATTTTTTCTACCATATCAGTCTATGATTGTAAGGCCTAATTTGTTTGCTGTATTCGGCATACCTCCGTTATTTATATTCTGATTAGAACATTGTTGTCCGGATAAACAATTTTACTTTCGTTCCCACATTCCTTTCATCCACCTGCTCCTATATTTTGATAAAAATTAAAAGTAACATTAGAGTTAAAATTCCTCGCTGTTTTTTTTTGTATTTCCTCGCTATTCGTACCCCATTCGTTCATACATATGTTCTAGTCGTTTGTTTAGTTCACCCTGCTTTTAGTACTTTCAGAAGGACAGAAACGCATTGTTCTTATAATGCCAACCATTGCACGCGTAAAAGTGGGTGAAAATTCGGTCATGTCCAGCGAAAGCATAGGGAGTTCGTATTTGTAGTCTTGGTCAAAAGTAAAGAGACTAAAAAGTTAGCTTTTAAGCCGTGCAATGGTGGTATTGTGATTTCTAAATGTGTAATTCGTAATTAATTAATTATTAATTGTCAATTAACTTTCTGTCTAATTAAAGTCGAATTCCTAAATTTCGAAGAGGTTAGGAAGGCAGTTTGTCTCGCCCTCAATACATTTGGAACACCGGAAGGCAAGCGAGGCACAAAGCGTGACCCGGAAGATAACCCCAGGGGCTTTTTTCTTTATAAAAAGGAACTAAAGTATTTCCTACTATAGAAAAGGAACGAATGCAAGTGAAAATTTATATAAGTGAAACTTCATATAAAGACCAATTCTTTGCTGTGGTGGTCCTCATAACGACGCACGTCATAAGTTCAATAACCAAATGGGCAACTGGTCGCTGCGTTAGTATTATTAGGTTATAGCGTGTTTCTTTTTCCTCTGTGCACATTATGAAAAAGGAGCATATGCAAGTGAAACTTTATATTCAGTGAAACTTTAAACATTACATTAAGAAAAATTCATGGCTGCGCTGGACCTCATAATGTAAATACAGAAAAAAATAATGCATAAAACAAAATCTCACCTTTGTACGGATCCAGTGCTCTTTGTAAGACACCTCTTTTGCACCGGCAAATAGTATGCAAGTCCCAAGCGTAATCACGAGCGACACTTGGAGAATGCCCATTGTGACCGTAGGGACCGGTACGTTGGCACTGCGGTGTCGGGTTCGTGTTCACCCCGACGGCACCGCACTCTTTATTGCCCTTCCGTCACAGGCACCCCGACCCCTTCGGCCCCGCTATCGGCGGGTTGCGGAACAACCAGGCAGATATGCCGCGTCCAGGTGTATTGACGTTCACTCTTAGGACACAAGCACGATTGCGACGCGTAACGCCGGTCAAGGGTCGACCCGGTCGGTTATTCTTCCTGCTTCTTCCTAAGATTCATCGTGTGAACCGTCTTATCGCGTTCACGGGCTCGTGTGGGTGGAGCTTATCACAAAGCTTCATTTCCTATTGATCTGTTTACCTCTATTGTTGATCAGGGGGGTGCGCAACCTGAGATAAGAGAGGGATGCTACGAAACACCAGGGACGAGGTATTGCGAGGGGCGCTTGTTTTTTCGCTTTTTTTTTTGGTAGGCCTGACATTTGTACGAAGTTGTCGAGAGTGCTTCCCGATGATGCAAGAGAAATTCGTCGTACGTTGAGGGTCTTTCTTGCGTGTCATAGCACGGGATTTTCACGTGCACATAGCTAGTTTGCGCGACCTGGCTCAAGAAATTGTTTGTGGGACAGTCACATGCTACTAACAAACAACACTTAAGACAATAAAATGGTTTTTCTCACCAAGCATCAACTGGTGTCACGCTCAGTGTTGTAATAGTAAAACTTTCTTTTACTGGCTCTAGTTGGAGGAGTAATTGTAGTAGTATTGGTAGCAGTAACAATTACGGTAGCAGACACGGCAGTATTAGTAGTGGTTGTAGCAGCAACATGGACAGAAGCAATATCTATAGTGGTAGAGGCAACAATGGTGCTAGTAGTTTGTAGCCTCTTTGCTATTAAAGATTGTAGTAGAGGGGAGGGGGTAAGTAGTAGTGGCAGTGGTAGTAGTAGTAGTAGTAGTAGCAGTAGTAGTAGTAGTAGTAGTAGTAGTAGTGGTGGTGGTGGTAGTAGTAGTAGTAGTGATGGTGGTAGTAGTGGTAGTAGTAGTAGTAGCAGCAGTAGTAACAGTAGTAGTAGCAGCAGTAGTAGCAGCAGTAGTAGCAGTAACGTGTGTCGCTTTAGGACGTTAACCTGCATAAACCAAACCAAACCACGAAGGGTCGCATCACCCGAATAGCATCAATCTTTTGCCGTTATCAGCAGCATATTGATCTTAATACCTACACGCGTTATCATCAGTTAATGTAGTGTGATCTTCTCGCAGTTTAATTCCCTTTGCATTTATAGTTCGTCGCTTTGAGATTCACTGGTGTACTGAGCAAATTTCTCACTCATAACGACGTTGTGTATATCTATCCTAGGTTGCGTCCAAAGGTGGCGATCAAATTAAGCTTTTTCCAGTAAAAAAGGACAGAACTATGCTCACAGTATGAAAAAATGTTTTGTCGTTTCGTCCTAGTGACTAATATTTCTGTGGTATTGCAATATTTTTCGGTACTAAAATAGAGTTTCTTGTACTACTTTTCTGTAGTTAAGTGGCTACGACAGAGCACAGCGCAATACGATCGTAAATTTTGTTGTTTCTCAAAAAATTTCTGTTCTTACTGCAAGTTAATGACCGAAATGCTATGAAGAAACCTCCTGTGAAGAAAGGAAATTCTCTGTTATTTTATTCGACTGGATTTTCGCAAATATTTGGTCGCATGACCTTCTTGCCTTCAAGTTGATATTGCAAAGATGAAAAAACTGTATTTGACGTTATAACACAAATTGTTATGAACCTGGAGATTACCTTACGTACATTTTCCTGGGATGGAAGGTTCGGTTCAAAGAGCAGTTTGATGTCAATTGCGATTGGAAATAGCGAACGCAGTCTGCGGCATATGATCTTTTACCGGCGCAATTGTGGCGTACTCGATACGGAATCATGTTGAGAAAAAGTAAAACAAGGACACACAACAACGCTTACTTACGATTAACTTTTTGCAGCTTGAGCGATGAAAACATAAGCAGAGTGGAGCAAGCAGGTACAGAGCAAAAACAAAAATACTTCTTTTCGGCACTTTTTATTATCACTGACATATTTTACCCACTATTCCCAGCTAGTAGAGAGACCAGCCTAATGGCCATACATATCACATTAAAAATCGAATTTTTGTAACCATAAATCCTGCTGGTATATAGCTTTATAGTTTATTTAAGCCACTCTCGGGGACCACAATGAAAGTAGATGCCTAACCTAATATAACAAAACGTTAATTCGAAAATGTTGATCATGGAATTTCAGTTGCGAATTTTCATTCTTGGAGAAAAAAAAATGCATCGTAAAACTTAAAATCCGCCATTAAGTCGGTCTAGGGATTCTCAACGTGAGCTTATGAAGCACCACTAAGCTTGCTTCCAGCAGACTTTATGTATTGAAAAAAAAAACAGCTTTTAGCTCATGCGCACACGAGAACACGATTGACGCTAGTGCAATCTATTGCTTTCCAGCTTTTCCGAGGTCTTTACTTTCGACTAGCGTGTTTCGAGATGCTACGCAACCTCGTCCAGCGAGTACGGTCGACCTATCTTTCAGAGCCTGGCCGTTCAAGAGAAGCCCGAAAGTCGCAGGATGTGTACCTCTCTTATCGGTGAGGAGGTTCTCGCTGCAAAACAATTGTAATGCTCTTCTCTTGTCGTTCGTTAGCATGTATTTTTTGCATTTGATTTGGACTTGCACCGAAGAGGGTTCACCAAGCTCTGAGATATCCTGTACGTCTTGTCCCGTGCGGGCAGATTCCGAGCATCCTTTTGTTTGACTGGACTGTGAGTCAACAAGCTAGTTCAAAAGTGGGTAGGCCTCGTGCAATGCTCCGAGCATTGCGTAAAAATCCGGGTTCCGCTAAGTTGTGTACTCTGCTAAAGAGGTATGCACCACTCTAGCTTCGGTTAGACTATTGCAGCGCCACCTTCAGGCAGCGCCATCTGTCGTGACAGGCGAGGACCTTCCTGTTTTTATCCAGAGGCATGTCAGTACGTAGGTTTGAGAGCTGTGACCCTCCTGCTTCGAAAAGACACCAGAGGACGCCGCAAGGACAGTGATCCATGCAACGACGAGCGGCATACATCAGTATCCCAAGCAGCACAGGTAATTGGGTCAATATTGGAAAGGGCTAGTATCAAACTGGTCCTTTACAGGATGCGATACAGCGCGAATAAAGACGGGGACGAAGCGAAAAAAAGACGGGGACGAAGACGAAGCGTCCCCGTCTTTATTCGCGCTGTATCGCATTATGGAAAAATACCAACTAGCCCGATCTGCCACTCTTGCCTTTACAGGAACAGCCTTTGCCAATACATTTCCAATATTTGGCCAATTACCTGTGCTGTTTGGGACAGTTCCTGACAGTACGTTCACTGACCGCGGGAACATAAGGAAACAGACTTCATCTTCGTTTGCTAGTTTGTTTAAAGAATACCGGAGACACTTACGGCTTCGCATCTGGATACCGGCGGAAAGAACGCACATTGCGAACTCCGAGATTTTTCCGGGAGTGGGCTGTAGCAGTTCTAATTTCTTCGTTTCTGGCGTGACAACTTGTTAACATTAACGTTTTATGCTAATCAGAGCACTAATTTTTTAGGCATAAACCGCATCTTGTGTTTCAGCCATGTTAAACCGAAATCACGGTTGCGACTCCCATGGCACAGAAACTTTTTTTCTTTTTAGCCCTTGACGTCCGAAAACGCCGCCAGCTTAGACCTACATCAATATAGCATGAGGGCGCTTGTTCTGTTGAGAAACAAGTCAAAGTCAGTGACTTGAGTGCACAACCTGGAGCCGAACGCATGCGGTCAGTAACAAACTAAATACATGGTTGTTATGAGATTTAAACGCTTAGTGTGACACCCTTTTATCGGTTCGATAATAATAATAATAATAATAATAATAATAATAATAATAATAATAATAATAATAATAATAATAATAATAATAATAATAATAATAATAATGTATTTCTAGGCAAGTGTACATAATAATAGCCAGCCCGCTTAAGCATTGATGCTTGTGAGCGTGGCTGGGCAGTACAGCATGACTGCATCAGGACAAAGCACTGCACAGTAAAAGCATATTGAAAGCACATAAATGTTCAAACAGAAATAAAAACAGATTAAGACTAAGTTGAGCAGGATACTGTTTTTCACTTGTCCACAACGGATAAGGTTCTATTTTACGGGTCAGCACGTTCAGTTTAGCCAGATGTCCATAGTGAATCGGGGAGCCATAGTCTTTACCAGTCGATGGGTTATGCTGAAACTCAACCAGCGCCAAGAAAACAATCTCGTACGAAACAAAAAGGAAAAGCCCTGTGATTGCGTATTTTTTACGCCCCTGTGTTTTTCGCAGTAGTTAAGATTTTAGCGCAGGACGTCAACCAGCGCGTTTGCGCCAAGTCCTTGCAGCGTACTTGCGCACGTGTTCGAGAAGAGCGGCTCAAGGCCCTTCTAGGGCGTCCAGCTGGCTCGCTAATGTTGAAAGCAAAACTCGCTACTGAAATTGAACACAGCTCTTTCTTTTGACAAACCAATAGCACTTAAAGGAAATATTCTCTATACCGCACCATTTGTGGCGCTACAATACGAAACGCCATTAATTAGCGCCGCATTTCAGCCACTTCTATTTAAAGCTTGTCAGGCTAGTCTTCGTGATCAGCAAAGCAGTGTGTTCGTTTGCCCAATAACTAAACGCGGGCCACCCTTATCTGAAGCATAAAAAAGAAAAATAATGGGCAGCGACATCAAGTTAGATTATTTCAGGGCAATGCGATCACATTAGAAGATGTTGCCTTTACGAAGAGCGACGTCACTTGTGGTCTGGTGGCGCCACTTTCCTCCAGATAGTAAGAATCATCGAGTCTGGTGACGTCTCCTCCGTTCAGCCAGTGAGCGAATGTCATGACAGACGGCACATTTTTTTCACCGATGAGGCTCCTAATGTTATCGCGGTAAAAATGTCATCAGTAGAGCTTTGTAGGGGGCTAGTTGGTCGTACATACTGATACTGGGGAGCGCTACAATCAAGACAAGGGGACAACATCACATAAGAACACCACGAGACACGAGCGCAAACTTTCAACTGAGTTTATTTTCGACATGGCGCATATTTATACGCATCTAATCATGGGACACACAAACATAAAAGCGTTGCGAGGATAGTTTATATCTCGCATGGTTTAAGTGATTGCTTTGCTATCTTGGCTGGCTCTAACGCTTTTATGTTTGTGTGTCCCATGATTAGATGCGTATAAATATGCGCCATGTCGAAAATAAACTCAGTTGAAAGTTTGCGCTCGTGTCTCGTGGTGTTCTTATGTGGTGTGGTCCCCTTGTCTTGACTGTAGCGCTCCCCAGTCTCAGAAAAGTATCATAAGTTTTTATTTAAGATAAACTTTTACAGCCATTTATTTTCCGGTTGCAATATATGCAAAGGATGTACCTCGAGAAGACAATGAAAGGCGCGATATCTTTATTCAGTAAGAGCTACGAAAACGGCACGTATGATTGTCTTCAACGCTACGTGCTGGCACAGTTGGAATGTCGTCACGTCACAACTTGGCATAAGGAGGGGACGTGCTATCTGGTTGGTACTTCATGGTATAGCCTCCTACTCCCGGATGCACAGGCTCCTTTTTTCGAAATGAGATGAAATAGAAACAATGGGGGCGTTTTCCGATTTGCTTTCTCAGCTTCACTTTACTGTTTCGAGTGCTACTGCGTCACAGCACTACGCTATCGGTTCTTGCTGTGCAGAGGTTAGCCACCAGGCTTGAACACCGCACGTATACGTACTATACATGCTAGATAGAGTGCCGTCAGTAGCATGGCAACGGCGTTTGGTGCAGGAGGTATGAAGACCCCGCCTTGAACGTCGAGAAGGCCGTGCAATCCCTTACAAAAATTTCCTTAGACAGTCTATAGATTGTCCATAGACTTCTGTCTATAAAATCTATAGGCTCTCTATAAACAAACCCTAGAGAATTAACAATCTATAGACAATACAAATTCTACAGACAAGCCCTAGAGAACAATCTGTAGGCAATAAAAATCCTATAGACAGTCTATAGACAATCTATAGATTTTATGGCCATACACTTTGAGTGGACTTTTGTCTATAGATAGCCTATAGACTATGAATAGACAAAAATATACATCTATAGGAAGACAATAAAGTCTATAAGAAGTCTACAGACTGGTTATAGACCATTTTTGTAAAGGATATTCCTTTAATTGTCAAGGATCATTCATTCACTAATCTGCAGACCTCACAGAAGGTGCTTGATCAGCAGCTTCCGCTTCCTCTGCTCCTTCTTCTTGTCAGACACTCTGTCCACAAGAACCTGTAGCCTGCGGTCCCCTACATCGGCGAAGTTGGAGATCCAGTGGCGGATGTAGTTCTTCTCGATCTGACGCGCCCGGACCAGCTCCGGAGAATCGCTGGGGCGAGAGAAGCGCAGGTCCGCGTGGTGCGCGACACCAGGTATGAGCAGGACCACCACATCGTCCGAAGGCGGCTCCAGCACGCCCACAGCGGACCACGGATCCAGTTCACCATTGCTGGGAAGACATAAGACATAAGGTAAGCATATTCAGTGTTAATGCGATAGCCTTAAAGGCCCCGTTCACCAGAAAATCGGGTGTCAGCGTTGCCGGCGTCGCGTTGCGAGCGGAAAAATCACTGGCGTGACTCTGGCAGGTGGTCCCCAGAGAGCAAACTAGCAGGCAGGTGGGCCACCTAAGTCCCGTGACCTTGCGGTGCCGTCATAACCTGAACACCGGGTAGTGAGCAAACTGTCCGCCGTGGAAGGTGGCAGTTTAATCAATGATTGGTCACTCGGCAAGAGCAGCCTGGGTCGCACAAGGCCCGCCACTGGGAGCACCTGCCATCGCAGAGCAGTGGCGCATCGTTTAACCGCTGAACCACTGCGCCAGGAAGGGGTATGAGGACACCCAAGGATGTATATGTAAAGTAGAGAATGACCTTTTGCATATGTGGAAATTAATCCATTACGCGCTACCGCGTCATGGCCTTTAAGGCGGAGCTTAACGTTCCCTCCAATTTTTTTTAGTCTGCGATGCGTTTGACTGCGCAGTGATCCAGAGTGAACACCTGAAGCGAGTAAAGTGGAGGCAAAAGGTGTCGACACCGCAGTAGTGAATAGCTTTTATGAACGTAAGGTGTGATTGTCATGTGACACCGTGGCAGCTAACCATGTTGTGTTGCAAACGAGCTTGCAGAACGCATGACGCAGGTAATTTATTATTTTTATTTTACGGTGTTGGCTGTTCTTAGTTTTTTCCTCAGATCTGTGCCGTTGGCGTCTGAGCGTTAGCTCTTACTCATCACGTTTCTCGATTTCTTGGGGTCTGCTACCACCTCCATTCGGCGGGAAATTTTCTAATTCCAAGGAATTCAAGGTGGTGGCCCCCCTGAAAATCGATATAGCAACCCAATTGGAAGTTGGTTAGTGACGTCAGTAATTTCACAAATTGGTGATTGATTGGTGACATCACTAATATATCCAATTGATAATTGATTGACGTCACGTCCAAGATGACAAATTCGCATTTTCATTGGTGTACCTTACTTTAATCTCACTTATATCAATTCTAGTAAACCAAACAGCTAACGCTTGTTGCTTCAACCTCTTCTACATGGTGGCGGAATATTTTTTGTTTTTGTTCGCAATGGGGACACTCATGGAGAGACGGCCATCGGCGATCGTGTAGTTCATACTCCCCTGAAAGAAGTTACGCTAAACAAGCGAGTTCTTTGAAGCAGTTGCCCGTATGACCCCGTTATAAACACTGAAAACAAATCAAACTTTGCGTGTGTTGATGAATTATCTCACACTAACAACAAACACGTTATAATCACTGGAAACCGCTTTTCCAAGCTATAAGAAGCCAAGAAATGAAATACAGGTGTCGCCATCACCCGGCTGATTTCGCAAGTAAACAGCGGTGCGTCGACACTTTTGAACGGAAATCTCGGAGGCTAGGCTACATTGCAATTCACTCCAAAACGGTGATCACGGAGCCCTTTTCGGTGTGGTTTGAATCTAGTGGCGGGAAAATATTTAAATTCAGTTTGGTAAGCAATAAATCCGTCTCATCATCTCCGACAAACATCACCATAGCCAGAAGGGCTCACACAATTTTTACAACGAACCAAAATTAAATAGCGTTGCCCTCAATGTCTCTTTCAAGGGTTAGTACCTATCGCGTATTTAACCCGTCCTAGAGGACTTTACACTGCGGCTAGTTGTTCAAGCAGCAAGTAAATTCACTTCTGCGGGGCTGATTGCAAAACAAATAAACGCAGATCAAGGGCGACGACATTGAGCCAAGTGAGGCGCAACCCTAAAAAGTAGAACTGCGATTCGAGTGTCAGCTGCAGGCTACTCAAAGCTTGCTTTAGCTTCGCAGTAGCCCTGAGAACGGTTGGAACAGATCTTATCAAGCCGCATCACCTGAAGATGATGTTGGTGGCAGTCTCGAAGCTGTCTCCTCCGTAGAGCATGATCGTTCGATAAAAGTCCGGCCAAACGCCGAACTCCTTCCAGCACCTCTCCCTCTCCGCTGTGGCGTTCCAGGTGTAAGGGAAGAACATGTCGGTCACGCCGTTTCCGCAGGTCGCCATCATGAGCTCGTTGCACGTCTGAGAAAGAGGGGTTTTTTATTTTTATTTATTCAATACTGCCTGCCACCTTTTGGTAGCAAGGCAGTAGTGGGCTCGTGACGTGTACAGTGCTTGGTCCACAACATACAGCAGCATCAACAACAACAAAAAGAAAGCATATACAGTTAAATCTCGATTTAAAGAAGTGAAAAGCAGCTACAAATTATTTCGTTAAATCTGGAAATTCGTCAAATCGAACAACGCATTTCTCCACGCCTTTGAAATCTTAAATTGTAACGTAGCCGCACCGAAAAGCTACCACGGCACCGTATTTGCCGACAACCCACGCCAGCGCGTATCAAAAGTCCATGAAAGCAGTATGACAAAATGATTTCGAAGGCAAGGTGGGAAGCGCCGCCGACTGCCTTGTCCTTCGCTCAGTGCAGCAGCACGACTTGCAGCCCTGTCAGAACTAAACCAGGGCTGTGACTTTCGCGTCTAGACGTTATTGTTGTCTTGTTTCCAACAAGCTGCGAGACATCGTGGGAAAATAAGAGAGAACTGACCTTTCGTTACTCAATTATTCTCGGGAAAACTTCGTTACATAGGGTTTAGAGGTCGTTTGTTTCGTTATTTCGGGTTATTGAGAACATTGAACCCAGTGGTCACCTGCCGTGGAATCTAGATTTGTTTGTTAGATCGGCAACTTCGGAAAATCGAGTTTCGTTAGACAGGGCTTTAACTGTTCATGCGCAAAGCAATGTTTCTGCGGAACAAATTAGCTTAGAAAGAAGACATAAACGCAATACATTTACATCCAAGTACAGAAAGCATTAAAAGCATACACTTGAAGAATCAAGAAACATGCATTAAACTTACTAGCTGGAACTTATTGCAGAAAAAAAAATTTGGTGATAATGAGGTAACTTCTTCCAATCGGCTATCGTTCTTGGAAAGAACGACAGCTTGTACGCATTGGTTCTGCACTGAGGTAATACTACCGCTTTTCTCTGTTTTGTGACGAGTTTGTCGTGTTCTATTGTACTCATATAAGAAGAAAATTCTATTTTATTATGATTATTTATGATGGCGAATAACATTTTTAAACGGTGAATTTTTTCACCAAATTCCAAAACGCGCAAACCGGAGCGGCTGAGATGATCGGATATCGATGCCTGTCCACCAGAGGTGTTGTATATGAATCAAAGTGCTTTTCTTTGAACCCCCTCTATACTTCTAACAATCATTTTTGTATGCGGATTCCAAACCACGTCAGCGTAATCGGGTAAGGGTCACGCGAGTGAAATATACGCTACAAACTCTAAGTGGACGCATGTCTAACCCGGTGTCTTATTAGTCATAGTCTTTTGAATTCCACTGAAACTATGTTTTTACTGTGAGGGTTCCGACTGAGGTTCGACTTTCGACTATGATGTACTAATGAGGGCTTCTACAACATTTAACGTGATAGCGTTAAGGCTTCCATTCCGTAGAAAAATCGGCGTCTCGGTGTCGTCGAGCGTAAAGCAGGTGGACCACCTGCCACCTAGGTTACGTGACCTTGTGACGTCATCACAACCTGCCCTCCGCATTCTGAGCAAACTGCCCATCATGTGCACGTAGATGTTAAATTAATGTTTGATCGCGAGAGGTTGCTCGGCAGAGCAATCTGGGTCTCACAAGCCCCACCAGTGGCTGTGTTTGAAGTGGCCAGCTTCTCGGGCAGTAATGCGTCCATACCCAACTATTCTAGACAAGCATTTTCTAGCGGTAAAAAAATAATGGGCACAATTTCTTTTCATATATTGTAAGATTTCGCTATAGCAATTAGTATATCCGAAGATCTCTCGTCAGCAGGCTTGCATTGCTTTACTGTGTGAGGTGCACAAAAGATCCTCGGAGGATTTTTGAACGCGGTGCGTCGACAGTGGTGCGTCGGACAGCGAAGCGCTGCGCGTGTCAGCCCAGCGTTGCGCTTGTGCGCGTGCTAACTATGTGTGCGAGGCGACGGCGACAAAGAGCGTGGCGAGCACGAGGAGTGTAAAGCTGACGTGTCAACGAGCCGAAGTGTGAAGGAAGACAGCACAGCGGAGTTCGTGTCATTCAAGCGTGGAGGTGGCAGCCGTAGGACGTTGGGTCCGTGCTGCCGTGACCTCCCTTGGATCATCGACGTAAGCCTTCTGCGTCCCTTTCAAGCTTGGAGGTGGCAGCCGATGGACTGAGGGTCCGTGCTGCCTAAAGGCACCCTTGGATAGCCTGCTTTAAGCCTCTGACGTCTCGTGACGTCGTCGACAGGACTTGGCAACGTTTTTCCTGCAGCTGCCAAGTTCTTCGGGCTCTTGACGGGAAACCGTCGGCGTCTTCCTGTGTTCCTCTCCGCTCCTACTACCACCTGGCTCCCTTCCGCCGCTTCCTTCGACGCATCGCCAGCGACGCGTCGCACAACATGGACCCGCGTTCGCCCTGTCTGCAAGGCATCCCCGCTTCACCTGGGACTCTCAGTACCTGGTCAACTCTTTCCTTTTATTCTGTCTGAAGCCGCCACGCTGGCTTAGTGGTTACGGCGCTCGGCTGCTGACCCGAAAGACGCGGGTTCGATCCCGGCCGCGGCGTTCGAATTTCGATGGAGGCGAAATTCTAGAGGCCCGTGTACTATGCGATGTCAGTGCACGTTAAAGAAACCCAGGTGGTCGAAATTTCCGGAGCCCTCCACTACGGCGTCGCTCATAGCCTAAGTTACTTTGGGAGGTAAAAACCCCATAAACCAAGCCTTTTATTCTGTAGTGTTGGACGCGTGTTGTGTGTCTTTGTCTCTTGGTGTTTGCCTTTTTTATTGGCCCATTTTCCTTTAAATTATAAATACGACTTCGTTTTGTTTTGTTTGATCTCTTTGTTCTCTTGTTCTCTTCGAATATGCACGCGATAGCGTTCCGGGCCCCTCCGGAAAGTCGGGGACGCGCTGCCAATTCGCGACATCCTGTTAATGATTTTGATATCATCAAAAACGTTCTCTATTGGTTTTTAACTGCTCAACGTAAAGCGATGGAAACATTATAAACATTTTGCTGCATATCGGAGGAAGGGACCATTATCTTCAAAATTTCTATACCAGTACCTCACAGTTTTCTAATATTCGAAATTTTTGTCCAAGATTGTTGGACATGAACCACTGCACCACTGCACCAGTAGTGGTATGAGGGTGCACAGCGATGTATGGATGTAAAGTCGCGAGTGACCAATTCTGCATATATGGGCATTAACCTATTAACACTTTCACGTCATACCCCTGTGTCGAAACTTAAGTGACCCCTCAAATTTCTGCCTCGTGCTCTTGTGCTGCTAGTCGCACCGCTGGTAGTAGCAGCGCTGTCACAAACAAGCTTTCGCACCACCTAAATATTAACAAAAAGAAATCCAACAGGATGGTAACGACTTTGTAACGCGAGATTCAGCGGTAGCTGTTTAGGCGTTCAGTTACGTGACCACTGGTGTAGTGGTCACGTGGTGCATCCCTGCGCTGGCAGGCGGCTGTTTCAAACGGAGCCACCCGTAGGCTTATGCGGCCCAGGTTGACCGGTTACGCCGACGGCGACGAGAAAGCCAGGAAGAGACGCCTATAACAGCTATCGCTGTAAAAGGATGAGAAAGCTTGCACTCGTGATAAATCATTTCCCCAAAAACTCCAGACAAATGCACAGCTTAGGCATTGCACTAATTGGCTTGCGTTAATTAGCTTCAAGGCTTCAACGCTAGCTTTCAAGACTTCCTTACGGTGTTTTTTCAAAGAAATTAAGTCGGACAGAAGCCAGCACTGCCTGACCGTAGAAACATTACTTCAATGGACAACACGGTTAATTCTGTTGTACGCTGTAGTGTAAGCTCCGCACCTCGCTTTTTGAGTTTTCCCGCTATCTCAAAGTCGTCATATGTTTAGAAATCACAGAAATAGACAAGTAACTTACGGCGAAAACCGGGAACCGAGTGATCTATTGCAGTGAGGAGTAATAGCTGCACATGTCATTGGATGATACTCGAATGTTATCCGCACTTGTGGATCTTAGAATCGCTATGGCCGTGTTTCACATTGTTCAAAAGTTGCTTTCGCGGTCTTTTAGACGTTTCGATCTTTTTTTTTCAATTACATTGCTGCATAATTTGCACGACTTGTTCCTGACAGATGAATGGAATAGCCGTTTAATAAACGGACATAGACGACAAATGGAAGTTCACGTGTATTAATGTTTACGGCATCCTAACAACAAATATTCGTCGGTCTCTCAGCGCTGAACGACGAGGATAACATAAACGAATGTCTCGCCATCACTGATGTATTTCGCAATGAAGTGCGGCGCATCGATGCAATAGTCGCGGATCTCAGGGGCTTAGTTTCTCTATCATTCACAGCATAACGATGACCACGGAGTCTTTCCGGCATATATTTGACGCGTTTGAATCAAATGGCGGCGAAATGCTTCTTCTGCTTCCGTAGAAACATCAACATACCAAGAGAGTGTCATAGAATTGATTTTTACTAGACACAAAAATCGAATGTGGTTCTTCCTGGAGGCTTTTTAAATTTTCCATTCTACAAAACATCTAAACTTTTGTTTTGCTCAAATCCAACATTCTCTCGGCAAAAATTTTGAATATTGGAAAATTGTACGTTACTGTGATAGAAATGTTGAAGGTACTGGCCCAGTCTTCCGATGTGTAGCAAGATTCTTCTTTTAAAGTTTTTCGATCAATCGAATCAGCATTTCAGACTGCCTTAGAAAACCAATGAGAAACGCTTTGACGATCGGGAAAATGTTACTGGCACAAAAATGCATCCCTGCCGACGGGAGACCTGCGGATGTATTGATTGTTATGGTGAAATCTCACAATGTATGAAAAAATTTGCTTTCATAAACTTTTTTACCGTTCAAAAATGGCTTTGTCCAGAATTGTTGGGTACGCAACTGTTTCGGACAATAATTTACTAATCCCAGAAAAATTGCTGCAATACGTGAAAGATACAAAGAATCCCAACTTTTTAATAATTCAAAGACTTGCCATGTAGACATAGTCAAGGGTTCGACGAAAGTTCGTCTGGTCAGGCATTAGTAACAGTAAAGGTATAACAGTCACCAACCAAGTAAAACAAGTGAAAGTTAAAAAAATGTTTACTTTGACTTGGTGAGTGACTATTATACTTTTACTTCTACTTGCCATGTGGCATAATAACAGGCTTACTATCAGCTAAGTAGGTGGTGGAGCCGGTTCTCTTAAACCTTAGAAACCTTAGCGAGCTCCGGCTTTTGTAGTTGCCTCTAAGCTACAAGGACAGGTGCTTCTCCTTTGCAGTTGTAAGTTCAACTTCCAGTAATCGTCTTCTTATTAAGTCCTGCTTTCCTGGGATAGTCCACAAAGAGTGGCAAAGATCCACCTCAGCAGCCAGTGTAAGACACTTCAGACATGCGCTGAGCTCTGCAACTTCTTTAGGGCCCCATCGGCATATCTCCGACAGGGTAAGGGCCGCCCCAGCTCTTATCCTTCTTCTAAGGTATTACCTCCTCCAATCGTGTTAGGTTACGAAGGAGGCGGTAAGTGGACGGGGGAAACATAGGACGTCTACCTCTCCTTTTATAGGACGACAAGATGGGAAGAGCGGAGCGCAATCAAAAGGGCAGCCAGTGGGCGAGGCATTCGTATTTTTTTGTTTGTTGCGTGAAGAACACCGCTTTCTTCTAGTGAACATTCTGAGCATCTTCTTGTGTCTCATGTATGTGGACGCGTTTCTTTATTTCCGTATTAGGAGCATGTTTCTCCTGCGTGATGTCTAGTGTATTTGTAACTCTTTTAAGTTGTTTAATAACCACTAAGGTGTACGCGTAGATATGGGCTTCTCTTATAGATGGCATGTCTTTTATAGACTCATTTGAATCACGGATAGCATAGAGCACCATCCCAAGCAGGTCCGGGTATTCGGAGACGTATTCGCGTCGTGTGATTAACTCAGTGTGCAGGGCTTTTAGTAGCCGTTCTTCCACCCTTTTCTATGAACGACGCGTCTGTATAAGTTATACACGTTCCTGAACTTATATCAACCACCGTTCATTTTGCTGGCTTTTGCTTTTCAATGGAGCTTGTTTGTCTTGTTTGTGGTCATTGTCATGTATGCCCGCGGAGGGAGTTGGGGCGGGCGGGAGGGGGGGGGGGGGGGAGGGCCTATCATTTTGGTGTTTGTGCTGTCACCTCACAGTATAGAGCTGCAACGGGCGTAAGAATATTTCTCTCTGGATCTCTTGTTGCCTCTATGTGTTAAATTAGTTGTCAGTGCGTTCAATTCTGCATATTTCTGGGCAATCAGGATGGGTGTAAGTTTTGGCAAAGCAATGATGGTGCGCATTGCGCTCTTATTTATCGTTTTTAGTGCCACTCACTGCCGTCATGTCAGCCGATGGAACTGAGCCTCGTATAGCATCGTGGGTTGAAATACTGAACGTACGAGGCGTCTGGCCTTCTCTGTCCAAGCCTTTCCAACCCTAGACGAGATGCGTTTCATCAAGTGCAGCGTAGTCGCTGACGTTTTCTTTGTCCTGTGTAGCCATTTTGTTCCTTTACCTGATCTACACTCTAAAAATCAATACACCTATATACGTGTAAAGAGGGGAGCAAAGTGTCCTAGATCTAGCGCACACTCCCTTTCATAAAATAGAAGTGCTCTAGAGGACACTTTACTCCCTTTTTACACCTTTCTGTTTAGAGCGTATGTATGTCTAACCCAATAACTCTCAGTTCATCGACAATGTCTGGTTACCAATTGTGACCGCCAACCTTGTAGCTTGAAATTTCTTTCTTCGGTTAATGTTAGCCACGTGTATGTAGCTATACTCCTGTGGCAACAGTACCAAGCCCGCTTCTCCACTGTTTTAAGGCTTCTTGTAAATGAAATTTCTGCGTCGCAATATGCTTTAGTTGACCATATCATGACATCATCTGCATAAATCATGAGCTGTATGTGTTGTGTTTCTCCTAATTTCCAAGGCAATGGTATGAAATCTATGTTAAATAGCAAGGCGGTGAAGACTGCGTATTGTGGAGCTCAAATATTTGAAGTGTATTTACGGTTTTCTTCTCCAGTGAGCCGAATAGGGAGGGTCCTGTGTGAGCAGGTTGTGTACTACTTTCATAATCTGTATGGGAACGCCCAAATCTTGCATGTTCTCAAGGATCTTTGCGTGTGACGCGTTATCATATGCTTTTATGCATTCGCCACGTCTTCAGCTAGTGAAGCCAATCCTGCTACTGTGTCGAGGTTTGACCTGAGCCCAATTTCTCGCGGGCGGTGCCTTTGTTCACTTTCAAGCCACCAAGATAAGCGCATGGCAACCATATTATAAATGTTACAAATTTGGGCGTTAAGTATATATAGGCCGCAGTTATTGTATGTTTTTGGGTGGTTTCCCAGCTTGGTATCGCGACGACGACTGAGTGTTTCCAGTCTTGCGGAACTTTTCCTCTTTGCCGTATCTCATTTATCATACTCAAAAGGGCATCAACAGCTTCTCATTTTAATTCAAGACTTCGTATTGAATGTTGCCATGCCCCGGTTATGTTCTTTCGCTTGCTGCTTCTATAGCAGCCATCAGCTTTAATCTGTTAAACGGATATGTTATTCCCACGTTTTCCACCACGTCCTTCATCGGTGGCAGGGCGGGCGATTGCTCATAAGTAGGGGAAAGAAGGACTGCGGCCTCCCCTGCAAACTCCTACGGTGTCAACTGCGGGGCGAGCAGGATACTTTCAGCATGATCTTTAATATGGCGCCCCTTTTCCACGCCTCTGAAAGACCTCCAGAGGGCTCTGTTATCTTTTTATCTTTTCTTGTACCCAGACTACTGCACCAGTCAGTCCACCTATTATGCCCCAGTTGCTTTTCATAGCAGAGTGCCTGAGCTGTCAGTCAGTTGATCGATGTATCTTTCTGTCAGCGTCCTCAGGTTGCCGAGTAGCCTCTATCTCTGCTAGTTTTCTACGTGCCCATATGTTTGTAGAAGGCGGAGGTAGGGAGTTGGCTGATCTTCGTTTACTATTGTGCTGACGGTGTGATCCTTGGGACCCGCTTGTAATGTTGACATAATCGTGTCTGGGATAGAACTTTCTGACGGGCTAGTTGATACATTTCTATTAAACAGCGTGCGCTAACAGGACGAACACAGGAAACTTGAAGACAGAGGAAAGAAGCGCTTCTTTTCTCTGTCTCCAAGTTTCCTGTGTTCGTCCTGTTAGCGCACGCTATTTATTCGTGTCTGGGCTTGCGGTTTGGCTCCTTGTATCCTTCCGAACACCATCCCAATGTGCTAATGAGATTTATCTTCGGATTTTCTTCACTCGTGTTGTATTGAAAGCTATCTGTATGGGGATGTGCCCACTACTCCATGCGTCAAAACCTGCCTCGCATTCTGGCCCACCGGGACTCCTCCGCCCCGTCAGATCTGGAGAGTGCATTCGTGTTGAAGGCAGCGTTGGGACCCTACCAAGTCGAAAAAAAAAAAACGACAGCGCCGGTTCCAAAATAAAACAAATTTTTGTCCTCCTGTCGTTATTAGAGGTCGAAAGGGCGGGTTGAATAATCAGTAGTTGGCGTTCTTTTTTTGATTGATGGTCATGCCCCCAAGCGGTGTGCGGAGCATTGCAGTTCCCGCCTATTGACACAGGTGTTCCGAGATTGTTGGACGTATGTATTTTACCCATCCGAAATTTATGCCCGTGTTTCTTGGGCGAGCGTGAACTGACACCAGTATTAGCGGAGTTTTATTCGGACTTGTTAGGACAGCAATGACTTCCTGATTTTTGATCCACAGTAAATCACTGCATCACAAAGAGAACCAACAGCCGCGGATACAGCAGGCTAGTAAACGAAAGCGTGAACAAACAGCAAAAACAGATTCTCATTCACCAAGCAAGGGTTAGAGTACTTTGTATTTACTACTCCAAACGCGCAAAGGTAGGAATACAAATTTTCCTACAGAAACAAATTTAATATTTTTTTTAGGAGAACCAACTAAGAAAAAGTTTCATTGATGAAGGAAATTCATCGCACAATAAAATAACAGCACAAGATGAGGCAAATATTTCATAATTTTATTAACTTTGGTGTTACAAAACTTGTTACTTTACCGTTCTTGTTTATTCGTGTTTTTATTCACCGTTATTAGCCAAATGTTTCTGCAAGGTTGTAACATTTCTGCTCATATTGTGCAGTGTATGGAAGACCTTAAGCAACCATTGGGCGCATTTTGCTCGAACGAGTCAGTATGCATCCAGAAGTTAAGGCAAGCATATCCAGTATCCCCAATGCACTGGGGTTCGCAGAGAGCGGAGGTTATGTGAATGCATCAGCGTTATAGGTTAGTAAGAAATGGGTGGATAGTTAGTGCTTAAAACTAGGGTATTGACCTATACATGTCAATTGAGACCTCAAAGCTGGGTAGACTAACTAAATACAAAATCTAAATACCATTCTAAATACAAAATCAAAGTATTTGTATTTAGAATGGGTGAACTAGCACTATTACGTTTGAAAGACTCGATAGAGAAGCATAGCTAGACAAAATATAGAGTGCGTTGGCACCTACCACCAGCGCGTTTCAAACGGGACGCTCTCAGCATTGAGCGATACATGTGCGTGTGTATACTAGGTGGCCGAGGGTGCAGCAATAACTATCACCCTTTCCTCCTCCCCATTTCCGGTAATGGGAGGAGCGAGAGGGCTGGGAACAAGATTTCGGGTTTTAAACTTTTGGCGCTCACCTGGAACCTGTAACCTCCCAGGTTACGCTGGAAGATGAAGAGGTCGTTGCACCGGCGCTTGCCGGTGCTGTTGTACAGAACGCCGACTGCCTTCACAACAGCGTCCACCAAAGCCGACCTCTTGTTGGCTGGCGTTTCGATGAAACCCTTGCACGCCTCCTGTGTAGAGTGAAGACCAATTATAAATCATTTTAGTGCTAAAGCATTCGTACGCTCACCAATGCCGACCAAGAACCTTGTCACCTACGTACGTAGACGTAAGTACATAGACGTACGTACGTAAAGAAACAGAAATGAAATAAATCTACAATTGGGAGTCGAAGGCGCGGCGGCGCGAACAGAACTACAGCTTCGCAGGCCACTGCACGAGAGCACTGTGCTATCACCGCAGCCTATCACGCTTCGTGCTAAACTGCAACGCACTCTCGCGCTGTGCAGTGTACGTCGTCGTCTTCATCAATTAATACTACTATCGAACTACGTAATAGCGTCGCCAGACGTGCCGACGACCCAGCAAAGCAAACGCATGAGCCAAACAGTCTGAACACATGCTTTTGTCACGTCTACTCGGTTCGACTGCGTTAAAACCCTACCAATTTTTGAAGCAAAAGCTTCACTACGCTAGGTTTCAAGAAAAAAGCGTCAGTGCAGTCACGTGACAGGCGTCATGTGGTGTCACGTGGCACGTCATGTGACCTACTGACGTCATCGCCATCTGCCTGCAGTGACAGGTGGCAACCGCCCCATCGGGCATTTCATCGACGCTTTACAGACAATCCGTTCGGCAGTGTGTGCGGCGTTTGTGAACGTAGCCATGCAAAGAACGCATTCGCTTCTCGCCAGGGTTAACAAAAGTTTAAACCATAGCTAATATTTGTTAAGAGAGCGCATATCGCTCGCCCACTGAATCAATTTTACCGCACGCAAGAACAAGCCTGCAATTTTAATATTAGTGAGATGATTACGTCGTTTAAATATAATAATAAAAATGTCTGCTTCCATCAAAACAATGTCATGGAGAAGGTGAGATAAAACTAAGGAGCGCATCTCTACGTTCTCACCTCAAGTCATTAAGTTAACATAGTGAACCAAAAGTAAGGAAAAGGACAGGTTACATATCTAAATTAGCTTTATCAACACACTAGCACACCAACACTCAGCAACTTATGCGCATGGAGTATCTACGAATCCCTTAATTGTTCCTGGAGGAGAGAATCTTAGCATACGTGCAAGCCGCCAGCCCGTGTCAAGTTACCAGGGGCGGCTTTATGCCCGAGAGCTTTATGAGTTCTGCTTCAGGAATTAATTAATCGTGCTTTGTTATGGAGACATTGGTCATGATTACTGTTTACCGCATGATAGCGTCTTCTGCGAAAGACACAATATGGCTCAATGCTCTCCATCTAATTTAAGCTATTTTTGTACCCGGACATTGCCTGCACTCATGTGGCATGGGCTGTACACACATGTGGTCTGCTGTAATTTATTTACCACGGCACTCACGTTTTACGTTTCATAGCCTAGCTAGAGAGTCAGCGATATAAGGCGTGTAGGGACCGATGTTTTCAGAAATCGTTTTCTGAACATTTAAGATTCCAAATAAATATATATGACATACCATCAGCAGCTCGGATTTTCTTAACAAAACTTCGCGAGCAATGTAATTCCTCGCAGCTTTCCTAACGCTGCTCAGAGATTCGAGGCTCAGCATAAATAAATAACAAAGCTCTCGTCTTACGCCGCTGTCGCCTTTTTCTTCGTAATCACTACAGCTTGAATACTCTGTCACAGAACGATTAAACCTACACTCTAAAAGAAAAATCGATCCAGGGGGAAACAAAGGCAACTTTAGTCCTCAAACGCCCCGTTAGACCCTCAATTTGCACACGACACACTTTTTGTCACAATTGCGCGCCCTGCGCAAAATCAACGGACTACCTGCTGAGAAAGAAACTATCGGGGGGCGCATCGCGGCATAGCAGCACGCGAAAATTGCACAAGAAGACCTCGACTCGAGGATGCCGTCTAAGGCCAGTGAGAGCACTGTCGCCGCCCGTTGGTACCCCGTTGGTCCCCTGTTGGTCCCCTTTCCAAGGGGACCAACAGTTCGAACCTTCGCAGTTAGTCCCGTAAAGGACGAATACCAGTGGCAGGTCAGTTAGTCCCCAAAAAGACTAACCTCTCGCCCGCTGTTAGTCTCTTTTTTCGTAGAGTGTATCCCTTGGGCATGCCACACTGATTGTGGATATCGATAGCAATGCGTGAATGGCATAGAAAACAATGCGGTACGAAAGAATTGCCCAGCCGTGCTATCCCAACGGAATGTAAGCATGTTTTTTTTTCTTTTCATTCATGGGCAGCAGTCGGGACGGTGCCTCTTAAAATAAATGAGGACGTATTTCTGAAAGTACTGCTGCACCGTTCAAATGATTACCTCATTATTGCGTTCTGTAGGCTACCAAGTACACTTACCTCAGGCTAGATAATCGACGTTGAGTTCTGCGAATTTAGCTTAGCAGGCGCAGTTACCGGTAACGCTGACAGCATAAAAAACGACGTGGATATTGCTAGCAGGTGTACCGCAGTCGGACCGAGACGTTCAGAAAGCCCACCAGGAAAGAAGGCAGAGCTCTTGAAGCATTGGAACCAAATTCTCTAGCTGGTACAAATTTCAAGAGTGGGCAAACTCGCGTACTTAATTATTTAATTCGACCCCCCCCCCCCCTCATGAAAAAAAGGATTTTAGCAAGAAGGCGGGCGGAATTAGTATAGCCACACATTTTCTTGAACTGCTGAAGCTTAAGGTGGCGGACAACCGCGTTCCGATAAGGAAAGTCAACCACAAGCAAAACAGGCTCCGTAACAGGTCATTTCTATAGTCTTGAATGAAAAATAAATCATGTTCCTTACAGCGTGTCAGGGAGTGTGCTTGCTGAATCGCATCTTACCCGCACGGGATAAGCAGGTAGCGAACCGACGAGGTCCGAAGGCTCAGGGAAGTTGGCCAGAGCCAGGATAGAGTAGCTCTCCTTAATCCAGTCCCTGAGGAGCGTGTAGTTGCTGGGATGCAAGCTCTGGCAGAGGCCAAATTTTTTCCCCAGCTGACGGCATCCGGCCTCTGGAACAGGTGCAAAGAGGAGTTATCACGTATGCCAGCGTTTCCTACCTTCTTCTTGTTCTCATTATCGTCATCATTATCAGCCTGATTATGCTCATTGCAGGCAAAAGGCCTCTCCCGTGTCTCTCCAATTAGCCCTGTCCTTTGCCAGCTGCGGCCACCTTATACCCGCAAACTTCTTAATCTGATCCGCCCACCTAACATTCTGCCGTCTCCTGGATGTCATTAACCCGCATTTGTTCCCTCACCCATTTTGCCCGCTTCCGGTCTCTTAACGTTCATCATCATCATCATCATCATCATCATCATCATCAGCCTTACTACACCCACTGCAGGGCAAAGGCCTCTCCCATGTCTCTCCAATTAACCCTATCCTTTGCCAGCTGCATCCACCCTTTGCCTGCAAACTTCTTAATCTCATCCGCCCATCTAACCTTCTGCCGCCCCCTGCTACGCTTACTTTCTCTTGGAACCCACTCCGTTACCCTTAAAGACCAGCGGTTATCCTGCCTTCGCATTACATGCCCTGCCCAAGCCCATTTCTTTCTCTTGATTTCGACTAGGATGTCATTAACCCGTGTTTGTTCCCTCACCCACTCTGCCCGCTTCCGATCTCTTAACGTTACACCTATCATTTTTCTTTCCATGGCTCGCGGCGTTGTCCTTAACTTAAGCTGAACCCTTTATGTTAGCCTCCACGTTTCTGCTCCGTAGGTGAGTACCGCTAAAATACAGCAGTACACTTTTCTCTTCAGGGGTATTGGTAAACTTTTTTCTTGTATCAATTTGCAAAACAGTTTTTTACAACCTCTGGTAAGTTAAAGTATGACTGCCGGAAAACATGACTCACTCAACTACTTGAACATATTCGTTCATCAGAGATCCCTTAACTATGCATAGTACTATTTGAAGGAATACAGAAAAAGGTTGTTAGGTTTGTTTATCCGAAATTCAAAACGACTGATTCCCCTAAACACTGAGCTCGCATTAAGGATAAGAATATTGACACATTTCGAATGCAAAGGGAGTACCTCCTTGACTTTCTCGATTCACCGTTCGACCGTAACTTGGTGCTCTAAAGTTCTTTATACGTGTCCCCTTTATTCATGCGACATATTCAACATCTCCAGGAACACTGGCGCCATCTTTATCGAACACTGAGGGCCCCAAATTCCGCTTCTTTCCGCAACATTTACCCGTTTGCGATCACCTTTCAGCCTTACTGTCACACTTCGAGTGGTCCTGGATCAACTTTTCTCGCATGTTTTTTTGGCCATTTTACCCGCCGTATTTGTTTCGTAAATTGATTAAAATGTGTCGGTGGCCCTTCGAACCTAATTTGACGTGCATTATGCACGAAATAGTCATGATTATTTCTATATATAAGTGAAGCCACCATGGACCTCTAGAATTTCGCCTCCATCGAAATTCGACCGTCGCGGTCGGGATCAAACCGGCATCTTTCGGGTCAGCAGCCGAGCGCCATGAACACTCAGCCACCGCGGCGGGTGCATGTTGTTGTGTTTTTACTTATCATAACAACCGAAGGTCCGCCATGAGTCACTTACCCGAGTATCCGAGTTTCTGCAGCTCGGTCCATGATTTTCTTAAGGCATCGGCGCACAGTTGAGATTCTCGTTCGAACGCGGCGGTCACTGCTTCGTTGAACCTTCCGCAAGGCACAAGGCCCGGAGACATGTTGACCGGAGCACTGGAGGCGAGTGCTCTGAAAAGTTGTTATACATTTCAATTAAACTTAATTTCATTTACTTTATTTCCAGAAAGTTCTGGTCGGCTATCAGGGCTAAAAGCTGTGAATAAAAAGCGTTTCGTCACATACTTTAAGGAGAATACTCAGGACAAATTAAAGTTGGCCTGTGTCGATACTACGAAATTATAACGGCAGAGGCCACTCTAATCGAAAACGAGCTTTCAGTTAAGCTTTAAACGAGCGAAAAAACAAATACAGGCGGCGCCATCAGCCGGAAGATTTCGATACTAAGCTGCGTGCCTCAACACCAAATTATACACGAATCTCAGAGGCTACGCTAGATTACAATTCAAAATGGTGATCACGGAGTCATTTTCGGTGTAGACGTCACGAGTTTGGATCAAGTGGCGGGAAATTTTATAAACTGTTTTCTCAGCCATAAATGCGTCTTTCGCTACCGGACAAACGTTAACATAACTAGAAGGAGCGAGATGACAAATTTTTACCTGGAATAATAATTCCACGGAATTTTCCTCAGTGTCCCACGATGTTGGGCGAAAGAAAAAAGAAATAAAAAAGGTGTCCTGCCTGCATCCCCAAGGCACAGAGGACTAGCGTCTATTCGTGAGCTCTTATTCAATTTCGTTTATCCATGTCATCTATTTAACATCACTATTCTCTATGGTCTCAATCGTAAAAGAAAAATTCTAGCGCCGTCTCAATTATAAAGTAGTGCGAACTGGCATTCACGTAACAGTTTTAGTGTTTCTGAAAGTTCGCTTTCTTTGCTTACAATATTGGCTATAACCGCTTTCTACCGAGCGTGTTTTTCAGCGTTTGTTAATTGCCCACATGGCTTTTCAGTCCTAACGGTCATCGCCATCGTCAGCAGCCAAAGTGGGCCCAACGCAGGGGAAATTTCCTCTCCCTATTATCTCCAACTGGTCCACTGTTAGGTCAGCCACAACTATCTAATCCGAGCAAATTTCGTAGTCTTCTCTTCCCACCGACTGAATTTTTCTTCGCTTGGCATCCGGTCTGCCGCTTGGTCAGCAATACGTGATAGCCTCAGAGAAAATCAGTTATCTGTTTGGTCCGTATTACGCGTATATACCGGCCTAGTCAATTTTTCGTCTCAATTTCCGGTAAAATATCAACTGGCTTGATATCATTCTTTAACTCACTTTGTACTCTAGCACGAATCAAGCAAAATGAGGGTAGACTTAACATCTAGCGACCTCTTTAATCAAGATTCTTTATACTCCGCCAGTTCTGGGTTAAATTTTCACCTCATGAAATACCGAGTATTTACGGTTGGTATTGGGAGCAGGTCTGGCATTGATTTTTAACCCGATAATTACGGAATATGTATTCCATTTTCGGGGGGGGGGGGGGGCGAGGAGGGGTGAGAATATATTACAGATTTGCTCCCGTTGTAACCTCCGTAGTTTGAGGGGGTAACAATATACCCGAATACTCGCTCAGTATTTCGAACCGCGATTAGAGATCACGCTAGAGCACAAACCATGCTCCATCTGAGTTGATTTGTGTTTAGTGTGTGTTATCGCGGTGTCTCCTGAAGTTATCATTTTTTTCCTTTCCATAGCCCGTAGTTCGAGCCCTTGATCGAATATCAAACTTTTTCGTTAGCCTACGAGTTTGAACTGCCCGAAGTACTAGATTGTTGACTTCCTTATCAATATTTCGTGAGCTATTCTACCGTACAACGGAGATATACTTGCAATTTTTGCACCTGCTAAAAAAAACTGTGCAACGAATCATACAAAACCTGCTCCCCACAGCTCTTCGCTTCGCGCTTTGCGGGGCCGATTATCACGACCCTTCGAAAGTGTTCGCAAGTACTTTGAGCACTTCATTGCTTGGCGCCTCAGGCATTGTCTCGTTGTGGGTCATAACCGTCTGCCACATGGATCAATCCTAATAAGTATAGCTTTGTCAGCAACTTAGAGTCCAAGATGTTCGCTTCGGGGTCACGCTGTGTGGCTTATTATGCACCGCCAGCGTTTCAAATCCCGTGAAGGCGAGAAGAGCCGTCAATCTCAGCCCTCCGAGAGCTAGAAATCAGAAGAGCCACACTGCACGCGTTAAAAGCTAAGCCCTTGGGCTCCTTGCTTTCCACAGAGTCTGTACCTTAGCAATGCGTGGTCTTTGGTGCAGCAGTTTGCAGCGTGCCGTCACGAACCTATTGTACGGGCGAATGACTGAGGGCCGGTTTTTTCTTCTTGTCCTCTTTTCTCGCCTTGAGAGCAAGGGTAAGCTTTGGAATTATTCTAATGCGATGTCATTAGAAGGATCATTGGGGGAAAATGTGGCGTCGGTCATTAAACTCGCCCATTGGCTGGAGGGGAGGGACGTTACTTCCGGTAAAAGCATGAACAGTTTCTAATGCTATCCCGTTGCCAACGCATAATGTAATCAGGTGCCCCTGCGATTTTTTGTTTTTTGTTTCTAAATATACGCAACCATTGCTTTTGTTGTTGTTCTTGCTCCGAAAGATCTGGTTCGTCTCGCTCTTACACTGCAGCTCGCACAGAACGCGTCTTATTCTTTGCTTGTTAAAAACAAGGCCCCGACTTACGCGTCCACGATGTGCGGGTACTTAAGCCTGAACCACGCTGCCAGCATGCCGCCGTAGGAGCCCCCGAAGGCGACTACGGGACTCATCTCGGCTCCGGGAAGAGTGTACTTGAGGTGCAGGATGAGGTCGGCGTAGTCGGCAAGAGCTTGCTCCGAAGCAAGGTACCCGATATTGTTGGGGCTCTGCAGCGTGTGAAAGTCATCACCTTCACTTACGTCAACTTCGTCACCATCATCACAAAAGTTCAACTTCCGAAATACGTCAACTTCGTCACCATCATCACAAAACTTCAACTTCCGAAATAAAAGAACACGCCGCAGTGGCTCAGTGGTTAGGGCGCTCGACTACTGATCCGGAGTTCCCGGGCTCGAACCCGACCGCGGCGGCAGCGTTTTTATGGAGGCAAAACGCTAAGGCGCCCGTGTGCTGTGCGATGTCAGTGCACGTTAAAGATCCCCAGGTGGTCGAAATAATTCCGGAGCCCTCCACTACAGCACCTCTTTCTTCCTTTCTTCTTTCATTCTCTCCTTTATCCCTTCCCTTACGGCGCGGTCCAGGTGTCCAACGATAATGGAGACAGATACTGCACCATTTCCTTTCCCCAAATATCAATTATTATTATTATTGAATGAAAGAAAATTATCCCACTTGCCTCTAATGCAGTTTGCCCTGCTGCACGTGAGGCGATCCTATTCCTTCGAGCATTTGAGCCTCACCACGCCACCTTATGCTCTGCCACTAGCGGTTTCGTCTGCCTTCCCTTTGTATTGGATTTGTCCAGCGGTTGTTCGTTAAGCGGGTCACATGCCCTGGTTTAACTTGATTCCTCCTCCAATGTTCAGCAAAGATTGCGTCAATTCGTCTCTCTTCTTTGTACAGGCTGCTCATCATCTATCTCTCAAGTTTCAGGATAACGTTTCGACAATGTAACGCTCGCGTCAGAGTGATCGAGAACTATAACCACCTCTTTCTTCGCTTTGACTATAGCTAAGGGAAAGATACTCGACAATAGACCATTATCACACTATCAATCAGGTGATAGAGAAATGCGCAGAGTATAACCAACCCCTATATATAGCCTTCACTGACTACCGAGAAAGCATTCGACTCCGTGGAAACCTCAGCAGTCATACAGACATTGCGGAATCAGGATCTAGAATAGACTTATGTGAAAATACTGAAACGACTGCACAGCTACCCTAATCCTCCATAAAGTCAGCAATAAAATTCAAATAAGGAAGGGCGTCAGGCAGTGAGACACGATCTCGCCAATGCTATTCACCGCCTGTTTACAGGAGGTATTCCGTGGCATGAATTGGGAAAAGTTTGGGATAAGAGTTAATGGAGAATACCTAAATAATCTGCGATTTACTAATGACATTGCCTTGCTGAGTCAGCTGCAAATCATGATCAATGAGGGGCGGCTCTGACACCATCTGTCCGTCATCGGTGGCGTGACAAAGATCTGCCAGCACCTGACAGGTGCCCTCACTGTAGCGCTGCATCGGACATTTTGTGATGTGCGGCACTTGTTGTGGATGTGCCCAGCAACGGCTGCTATAAGAAAACGGCTCCTCAGGGAGGTACGCCTGCGGTGGAACCGCGAAAGTGACTACGTGAAGTGGACTATGAACAACCGTTTCATTAGCAACCTATGCGACTACCTCAGCGCAACGGGTCGTCACTCCTTCTTTTAACTTTAAATCCCGTGCATTCCTTCCCCTTTTTTAAACATATGCCTCATGGCACACTTTTCGGATAAGAAAAGAAGATCAATGAGTTAGACAGGCAGAGCAGAATGGTGTGTCTAAAAATTAACATGCAGAAAACCAAAGTAATGTTCAACAGTCTCGCAAAGGAATGTTCGCATGTTCATTTTCACATCTAGAAGTCAAATTCTTTTGCTCTTTGCATGTTTAGCTTTGCGTGATACCCGTGAAACAGGGTGCGGCAAAGAGGGCGACACGAGCGCCGCTTGCGGCCATCGAAGCTGCAGTCTTCGCAATTTCTGCAAAAACTGACACCATTCCCGGCACTTAAAGCAAATAACAGATGTGAGACTTACTTCGATGTAGTTCACATTAGTTTGGATAGGTGGAAGCAATTAGTATATGAGGTAAGTTGTGCGCATTTGAAAAAATAAAACGAGCTGCGTCTTAAAAATCGCTCCTTACGGCGAAAGCGCCAAAAGCGTACCGTACGTCTAAACGCGAGTTCCCCAGAAAAGGGGGCCAACTCGCCCAAGCAGACACTTACCTCGTACGACTTGTCTCCGAACGGCAGCGACTGCCCGTAGTAACGGTGCTCGGCAAATACGACGAGGGCGTTGAACTCCGGCGCCCACTCCCACATGACACCCTGAAACAACAAAGTCCAAGCTTCAAGCCTGCACTGAGGACAAATTTAAGTTGGCTTGTATCGACAGATTACCGTGCTAATCACAAAGCCGCTTCTTTAATCAAAAACTGTACTTTTGTAAGCTAGAACTGACGTAGAAATGAAATACAAAAGCCGCGAATCTCAGAGGCTTCACTTCAATTCAAGACGTTAATCACGGTGTCATTTATGCTGATGGCGTCACGAATTTGAATTGAGTGGCGGGAATATTTCTAAATCCAGTTAGCGCAACAATAAGTGCGTCTTTTACAGGCGGACAATTTTCAACGTAGGCTGTTGCAGAATAAATTTTAACTAACAAATTTAATAAGAACAACACTTTCATACAGTTTTCCTGAGTGTTGCTTTATGTCTGGCACCATGACAAAGAAAAATAAAAGGACACCATTGAAAAGTGACAACGTGCATAGATGGAGAGCAAAAGTGTCAAAAGCGACTGGCATAAGTTGCTACAGAAACAAGTCACGCGTTGCAAAGTCTTCTTTTAGTTAATGCCCAGGGCCTGCATACAAGTAATGACTCGAACCCTGGCCCGCTACGTCCATGGCTTAGCAAGAAGTGGTCATACATTACTGCGGAAGGAACAGTCACCTAATCATGAGTGCCTGCGAGGGGGGCACTGACGGAAGACGTACGGCTTATTCGGGAGAGAATTTTACTCATTAAGTAACTAAGTAAAATACCGAAGCTCCATTCAAGGCTCCGGTTCATCTGGTGCTCTTCAGTTTTCACACAGGTAGAAACAGCCGTAGAGTAAGTTTTTGTTCTTTTCACTGAAAGCGGTTTCCTGTTGACGTAATCTTCATGTGATACACAACAAAGTCTAAATTGCTGTGCACTTCATATCAATATATTTGTATTCAACCCATTACCCTACTTATTGGTTTACCATGAGGGTACTGATAATTAAAAAAATGTTTAAGTGTGCCGTCATTCCATTGACTGGGACGGGACCGACTCATGCCATTGCCAGGGTCAATACGCATACTCATGGAGTCTCTGTGCATTGAATCGACACAACATACGATTAAGCGTACACAAGGCTATAATCCAGGAACATACATCTGCTGCTTCAGAAACTTCGACCCCATATAACGCACCAATCTGTCTCTTCGCTCCATTGTGATGGTGGTGATGATGATCATGATGAATTTTTATGGCGCGAGGGCGTCTGTGGCTAAAGAGTGCCATGACACAAGGTTTTTCTTTTTTCAAGGCGGGGTCAAAGACCCATTTCCCAAGCATTCCACCCCAGATAAGCCGAGCACCAGACCAGGAGAAAGCTTGTACCCATTGTATCACCGGTGGGTACCCGGCGGCACTGGGGATCGAACCCCGCACCTCCCGCGTGCGAGGCGAATGCTCAACCGACTAGGCCCCATCTGCGGTCATCGTTTCATTGTGATACAGGCATCCGTGTGGGCGTCGAAGCGTCAATGTTTCTTTCTTTTGTGCAACTTTCGGTGAGTGTGTGTTTTTGTCAATCTCTATACATGCTTTTCTATACGAATCCTCACTGTGTTTGATAAATTGGTATTAAATAATAATGTAATCAGTACAGTCGCGAACAACTACAAATCTACTTTCAATGGGGTACAACTAAAAGCGAACTAACGCAGTAGTAGAACTGCCAGTGTAGTGAAAGTCGTGTTTTATTCTGCACGCAATTGTTCCTTGCGTGAGAACTCACCGTGTTTCGAATGAACTTCTCCAGTTCAGCTTCGTTACCAGCGTAGAAAAATATTGGTCCACCGTCATGGTCCCAGTACTGGTCAGCCATAACATAGCGGATTTCGAAGGTCTTATTGTTGTGGAAGGCGAAGTGGTCCAACTGAAAAGCGAACGAGCAAACCTGGTGAATAATGGTGCGCAGAGGAAACATGGTGGTCATAAGTACACGATTGTAACGAACTCAACGAGTGGTATAAGGTGCACGAGTTGAATGTAACCAAGCATTTAAAAAAGATGAAGTGTCGTAGGCCAGCGAAACTCACTGAGGGTTGTTAGGAGTCGTGTGGCCTAGTCTGTAGTATTTTTTTCGTTATTAAAAGTTGATTAATTAGATAAGTCTAACTAGCTAACTTTTTTATAATTGGTTTTAGGAACAAAGTGTCAATGTAAAAGTTCTAGATCGTCTCAAAAAACCGCCAGCTGGGCTTTTTCCATCAAAGTACGATTTACGTACCTTTACTTATTGGCCTTAAAAGAAAGCCATCACGTGACCAACTGGTGGGTCACATCTCTGTCCCAGTGTGCACGCAAAGGCTAATCGGAGAGAGCACTTCAGTAAAAATTGATTTTTTTTCTAATACGGGTCTTGGGATGTTTAAATGGCGCTATTGTGCCGTGGACGCTTTTCTTTTTTTGCGAGCTAGGGTTTAAGGCCAGAAAAAACTACTTTACGTTAACGGCATCTTAGTGCAAACGTTGCAGTCAACTGTTTTTCGAAGTGATCTACAATTTTTCCATTGACACTGTGTTCCTCAGGGTAATAATTAAAAAGTTTGCTAATTTTGCTTAACTAATTAGCTAACTTTGAATAACGAGCAAAAATACTGCAGATTAGGTGACGCGACTCTAAACAACCCTCAGTTGGTCTCACGCGGCTAGGACATTCCGTGCTTTTTAAACGCTTGGTTACATTTAGCTGGGACACCTGGTATAACCAGCCCGTTGTAGCAATCTGCCACAATAAGAGTGTGCTTTAATGTCCTTGTGTTATTAGCTCCGATATAAAGCTACAGTAGTACTTGCTGTAGGGTTGGTTGTCTAATGTTATAAATTTGAGGTGCTCTTTCTATCCACCCTCATTCCAAACAATTCCGCACAGAACCATTCTTGAGCAGGAAGCCGTTTATGAATGCGATTTTTTTTTTTCATATAATGAAAGATCTCGTTATAACAATCAATATATCATTTGATCACGGACGGCACTCTTGCATTTTTCGATTAATTTTTTTATTATCGTCCATTGGTTTTCTATGGCAGTCGTGACTTTTCGATGCCACCAATGGAAACATTTTAAAAGAAAGATTTTGCTAGACGTCATAAAAGTAGACCATTACCTTCAATATTTTCGTAACAGTTTCTTACAATTTTCTAATTCTCAAAAATTTTATCCGAGAATGTTAGACATGCCGGTGTTCGTGTCTTTCGCGCCGTTTAATTTTATACTATGAGATAAAGTTAACTGAACGCATTCTTATGGTATTGTTAGTAGGGGTGTGCAAATAATACTTTTTCAAATCGAATACGAATACTCTAGCTTTTCTACCGAATTGAATAAAGATAGTTTAGCTGAAAACCGCGTCGAATACGAATCGAATAGTGAGAGATCTGAATAGATTACGAATTGAATATATAAACGAATACTTGCTACTGGTGCGAATATTCAATTATCAAACGTGAAAAACAGGGAAGCATTGCTTTCGGAGTTAGAGCTGTATTATTTGAAAGACGCAACACTGATCTTAATTTGAGGGGGTCGCAACTCGAGGTCAGTGTATTAACTTTTATCGTTGTCATGTTATGCGCATAGGAAAAATCTTTTTTGCTTTTGATAACGAAACGTAAAAGAGCGCAACATCTTAGTGCATGGGTCGACAAGAGCTATATATGAGGCATGGCCTCAGAGATCCGGCATTATGCCGGGTTTGCTGAAACTGCCTTGGCCCTGTCGCGTCGTCCAATCTCTGAGGCCATGTATGAGGATTATGAACATCACCATGGTAATGGACCGCACCGTGGAGTTGAACCCTCTATCCCGCGCATACCGATAATGGCAGCATAGTACCAGGCATGTATGGTCCCTGTTTCTTGGAATAGTCACCGAAGAAAAATACGGCAGGCATTATTCGAACTTTCGAGCCAATTATTCGAAAAGTATATAAAGACTTGAGGAGATATTCAATTTGCTTCATATAATTTTGAGCATTCACTTTTTTATTCCTTAGAATAATTGATTAGGAGGGCTTTGATTCGGTATTCGAAATTTATGAATATTCGCACACTCCTATTGGTTAGTCATTCCTATCCCTTCCTCAGCGATGTGTGCATACCATGCTAACACGGCTGCGATTGCTTCAAAAGGGTCCAAGTAAGCTACGTTTCACGCCTTTTCATCAGTCCAACTGAACGGCCCAATTTTCAGATTAATAAAAAGTGGACTACGAAGCTGTTGAAATTGTACGGTCTGCTAGCGTTCTCATTTTGCAGCATTCCTAGAAAATCTTGACGAGCTAATTTTTTCGACGGAAAGTTATGTATGAACGCAGTTTTTTTTCGCATATCGAGAGATTACATACCGGTCGCTTGAAGTTTTCCGCGATTTATTGTCAAAACCAATTGTTTTTCTGTGGCAGTCTTAACTGCTCGGTGCGAACGCGGGACAAACATTAGTAGCAAGATTTTACTACTCATCTGAAGGTTAGACCATTCACACCGATATGTTCACAGCACTATCTTACGATATTTCCCATTTGCCTCAGAATTAAAACGGATGCGCAAGAAATCTGGCTTTGCTGCGTTACAAATAAAATGCGACTCGTTGTTTTCTTCTCGAACAGAAACATTTCCTAAACTGCCCGATATGTGTCGCTCTCCTGCGATAAATTCCTGTTCTTGACAGCATGCTGGCAACGCTCTGTTCTTCTGTTCTGCCAGTAAGGTTCACGTCAACAGTACACGCTGTGCATTTGACAGTCTGTTCAGGGAAGCCTTGTAGGGGGATGAATTCATTTCAACCTACGCAACCAACGCCAAGAGTTGTCTGTCTCACTCGAAACACACTCCGGCGATACTTGGATTGAGAAGCGGCTGGTCGTGCAAACAAAGTCTTAAGGCAACAAACAACTACGCACCTTCGTCCTAAACTTGTACTCCTTGAACGACGTGTCGAGTGCAGCTCGGGACCCCAGCAAAAGGGCGCATGATGTGAACAAAAGCAGAAGAGCGGCACCCATCCTTTCCGTGTGTAGCTGTTCGCTGCCTCCTCCTGGGCCTTCTATATAAGGATTCGGCGGAACTCAAGTCACTCTCACAGCACAAGTCGCCTTTGACGCCTCTTCTCACCAGCTACATGCCGTTGCGTTTTCCCTTTCAGTAGCACGGCTTCCCAACGCCCTGCATAAGACGCTGCCGCCCTGGCGTCGGCCCAGGCACTGCTCTACGGGGCGATATCGAGACTATCGACTATCTTCTGTGATAATGGATGTGCCCTCT
The DNA here is from genome assembly GCF_052857255.1 of Amblyomma americanum. Classification (NCBI taxonomy): domain Eukaryota; kingdom Metazoa; phylum Arthropoda; class Arachnida; order Ixodida; family Ixodidae; genus Amblyomma; species Amblyomma americanum. The sequence goes on along the minus strand of NC_135507.1, from coordinate 36,410,341 downwards.
GTTCCTATTTTCCGTTCTTTCGGGTTATCTTCATTGTGGTAGGCGGACGAGATAACAGCAACGAGATAACTTCGGCACTACTACTCTGTGCGATGCATGTGTCACCCACGTCTAGTACAGGGACAGATGTCTGGAACGTCGCCTAAGAGCCCGAGTCTGCGTAACGTGGATAATGAAGACTCCGCGGCGAGGTTCGAAGTCTCAGTTTCACGTGTCCGACTGTTGTTTGTGAAGGCGTGCTGTTTGTTCTACGTGATTCATGGCGACGTGTTCGGTTTCCCTTCGAGTGGGACCTGGGGTAAACAATGTCTGGTCCTGGCAACTTGAAGCACTTGACGTCAAATTGGCATTGTTCATCGGCTATGTCGATAAAAAGATCGCGCAACTACGTTGCTTGGACACTCGGTCTCGGAGGTTGTATTGCCGATGGCGTTAATTTTAATAACGCTTTAACTGTGGTGTACAGATGCGACTAGAATAATACGGAGCACAGGAAAGGTCGCAGATCTGCGGAGATGTGCTTATGCGCGCCACCTAGCATGAGCGTCGGGAACTTTGCGTGTCAGCACGCGCAGAGGTGCGCCGGGGCACGGACCCACTTTTTTGCCGCAAGCCTATCACTGCTTAACGTATAGTCTGCGTGCCTGCAGCAAAGGAAAGGCTGCGCGCTTCGTAGCGCAACACAGCTTGGCGCCCGGCGCGCGACATCGACGATAAACTCAGCACGCTTGGAGGAAGGCATCACCTGGCGGAATTGCTCGGAACAGCTCAGCATCTTTCGAGCAAAGATAACGACAGGGTTGAAGCAAAGAGTGGGGCTCGGTGGCGGGTGCTCTCGCTGCGCGCGGACGGCCAAGTGTTGCTTTCTGTCGTCGATAGGTGGCGCTTAGATGCAGTTTCTCAAAACAGCAGATCAAGGAGGCGTTTTATAACTCAAGAGTCAGTGCCCTACTCTTTGAAGCTAAGTCAGGATGTCTTAGAACGCGCAGCTGTAAAAAGAAATTTAACGAAGGTGACACATGTGCTGGGTGTGGTAAATCTGTAGAAACAATAGAACACCTCATACTAAAATTTGATGGTATCAGTCCCGATGTCGATACAGGAACAGTCACTCTTTCTGAGGCCCTAGAGTTTAGAGATAAAAATAGTCGTGAAAATAAATCTGCGGTGGAAATAAACAAAAGGCGATTGGAGGATTGGTGGCTCAAAAGCAGAGAGGTCACATGAGGTTAAAAGTGTAGGAAGACGTATTTTAAAGAAAGTGGCGAATTTTATTAACAGCTTACAACACAGTTAAACAAACATAAAGGAAAAAGAAAGCTGAGCATGGTTGCAACTGCCATCACCCCGTTTCAAAGGGGGCGCTCCTACCTTCCATCCATTCATCCATCCATCCTTGATGCGTCACTTGTCGCGTGCTCCGTATTATTATGGCCGCGCCTGCACGTTCAGGAACTCTGGAAGTCGAAACCTGGATAATCACCCCCCCATTCTCACACACTACAACAGCACGAATACACAGCTCTACACACTCCGACGGCGTACCTCATAGCTCAAATTTATATTTCGTATCTAAGTTGAGAAACAGTGCTGTGTAATTTGCACAAAATATTCGCCCGTCTAGTTGTTGCACATTTTCTGTAGTTTTTAATAGCTGCTCATATACAGCGAAGCCCTGATGTACATAAAACCCCACGTATATCTAGGCACACAAACCTGAAATGCATGTTAATTTCCTTAATTCAGTAATTCAGTGTGCTACTGCACAGCTTCATAAATTTTGTATGTTATGTCCTTTGTGCTATTTCACATACTTCTTGCTGTATGTCCGCGGGAAATTAGTGTCCCCGACATCAAATACCAGGTTTCACTCAGTGTTGAGGTAACGGTTTTTTTTTCAGCTTCTACTCTATTTCTGCTGACATATATAAACAAACTAGCATGAACTTTGATTTAATGTGCAGGGACGAGCAAGCATGGCTGTGTGATCGTCAACATTTTTTTTTGGACACGGTGCCGCAATTCGTAAATGTATTCGTAGACCTAGCAGTCGCATGTACGATTCATTTGCAACATCCTGTAGCCGCCGCGGTGGCTCAGTGGTCATGGCGCTTGGCTGCTGACCCGAAAGACGCGGGTTCGATATCGGCCGCACCAGTCGAATTTCGATGAAGGCGAAATGCTAGAGGCTCGTGTACTGGACGATGTCAGTGCACGTTAAAGAACCCCAGGTGGTCGAAATTTCCGGAGCCCTCCACTACGGCGTCCCTCATAGCCCGAGTCGCTTTGGGGCGTTTAAACCTTCATAAAGCGGACCAAGTAGCACCCTGTTGTCATGCTCTTTTGATGAGTCCTTCTCTTGCAGTTCAAGCATCGATGAAAAGCACGCGAAAAAAATTAAACTAAATGGCCTTGATTGAATGTAAGAAGCACCATGCTGCTATTTTTGTGCTTCTCAGTGACACAGCTGTTTTTTTTTTTTTACGTGGACTGACTTGGCCCTAGTGCTTATACTAAAGGATTCTCCGACAAATTTTTGCGAGTACCTCAGAGAGAGTGTGAGTTCCACAGCGTGCGTAATTTGCGCAGTTATTCCTGTTATAAATTTAACCTCTTAACACGGACATAGTTTATCTATGCTGGCTGGATATCTATTACCACGATGGAGTTACTTCTTTATTGACTTCGTTACGTTCTCTTCTTTTGCAGAAATTTAAACAGGAACTATGGGTTCCCGGGGCCTGAAAGACCCTCTTCGGGCTGCATCTGGCATGCAGCACCAATATCTTTTTGTGCAGTGTACAGGTGCTTGCAGAAGTCAGTTGAGCACGCAAGCAGTGGCCTGAGTGCATACTAGCGGACTCTAGGGGCTACGGCAAGAAATTTAGCCACGACTAGTATGACCTTGTACCAAATGGCATTCGAATTCCCAATAGGCCGCATACCTCAATTTCGGCGACGCGAATGGTGTGGGGCTCTTTACGATGGAGCTGGCTGGCTACAAAAAGAAAAATAGCCAAGTTCATCACATAAGACCTAGGACTCGGGTTTGTTGGTATTTTGTGTTACGTTTGAAAAGCGCTATATTCCAAACGGGCAGCGCTTTTCGAACATACGATGATGACATATGTGCAGTGCGTGCTAAATCTGAACAGGCAATTGAGCATATTTTGCTACATTATGGCAGTAGCCATCAAGATGTCGAAACAGGGGCAATCAGCATTCCCGAGTCCCTAGGATTCAGAAATTTATTCATTTATTGATTTATTTCCTCAAAGGTCTCAATCGATACACTAAATGAGAGAGTGGGTGGTTATGGCAAACAAAGGAAATAAATTATGATGAGAGGTTTTCGATGAGCCGCTTGAATGCTTGTGAGTTGATGATAGTGGCAACTTCGTTGAGCAGGTCATTCCAGTCTCGTGCTGTACGTAGGATGATTGCTGAAAGGTCACGGTACGGGCTTTCGGGGGATACACTGTATTTTGATGGCGAAAGCAGGCGATGCGATGGGCTCTCTTTATGTAGGGGTTATCGAAAGGCAAGGAGCGGAAAAATTGATCAAAAAAGTTAACACGTGCTATTCTATGGCGCTCAGCTAGGAGTGGGGGGGGGGGGGGGGGGGGGTAGTTTTATTTGCGCTTTCAGTGCGGAGATGCTGGCATTGTAGGAATAATTAGACAGAATGAAGCGTGTCGCGCGATTCTGAACCGACTCGAAGGCGTTAGTGAGATTATTGTTGTGCTGGTCAAAATAGCATTAGCATACTCCAGCTTCGGTCGCAAAAAAGTTTGAAAAGCAAGCTGTTTAATAGAAGGTGGAGCGAGGATTACGACGTAAATGCGATCTGCGGTTGACTTTAGTAAGGAACGATCTAAGAACTGGTGGTTCATAGCCAAGCAAGTGACCTAAAGGTATACAAGCTGAGGATGGAAAGTTGGGACAACGTAGCACTCAATGATATTCACATTTTACAAGGGTAAATTTCTAGGCAGTACTTTTTAGCGGTAAATATTGGTTAAATAAATATAAAGAGGAGAAAATGCCGAGCCTGATGGCAGCCGCCACCACCTAGTTTCAAAGGGAAAGTCCTTAGCATCCAATCATGCATCCGTCAGAAGGCAAGCGTAGCGGGGAACGGGAGAAAGTTAGGCGAGTCGACGAGATTTGGCGCAGCGGCCACACCTGATTGGTCGAAGCGCCGGAAGCGGATGTCGCTTCGGTTGGGACTGTGAGCGGCGGCTGGATGTCACTGCGTCGCGGTTGCCGCAGCGCATGGTCCGCTGTGTGTTTGAGGTCACAGGTCCAGTTTCTTCGACTATCTTAGCTGCATCCGAACTACCACACCCGCTTGCGGCGTTTCGATCAATCAGGTGTAGCCGCTGCGACAGATTATGACGCTTTTTATTATGACACAAACTTAGAATACAGACGTAGGAGTCTGCGGAGGTAAGTTGGTCGCGGCTGGCATAGGAAAGGTTTAATTGGTGAGTCTTGGGGAGGCCTTTGTCGTTCGGTGAGCGTAGTCAGGCTGGTGATCCATTCGCCATTCCCTCCTTCCACCCGTCCATCTGGGTGGCCCTCCGTCGTCCGTCCGTCCATCCACCCGTCCGTCCGACGCAAGCGGCTTCGAATGCACTAGCCGCGCTCCTATAGTGTCAACACTTAGCGCTGTTTTATGTGAATCAGCCCCTCACGCCCCGATAAGCGAGTATTTCATGGTGACACCAGTAGCATGATTTGACAGTGATTCACTCTTCATATTGTGCAAAAAAGAAGATCATAACATTGCTGTAATAATAATAATAATAATAATAATAATAATAATAATAACCATTATTTTCCATCAACACAGGGTGACGGAGGAGGTGCGAAATAAAGCGACGGGCGGTTGACTACGTTCTCACCTTCTTTACACTGGGCAGCGGAAGGGTTCGGCGGGCCTCGTGATTATACACATTACACAATTAAAAATAAGGGAATAAAGGATATGATGATACATATAACACGCAAATAACATAATACTGAATGGCAGCACTAACGGTGTAGTACCGAACAAATGTTTATTCAATGGTGCTGATAACAGGTGTTAGTCAGGGATCGTTACTTGTAATGAGGTAATGTCGAATAAGTGAATTTTTGATATCGATACCATTTGACCTCTATATGTCGCTCTTGTAAACTATCAGATTTATTCAAACGGCGTCCATTCAAAGTATGTTCTGTTTCCTCGGCCTAGACTTTGCAATTTGTCACAACGAAAGCCATCGTCGGAAGGCTCTCTTGGCGACTCTCCTGGAGAGCCTGAGTGAATGCGGATCCCAGCGGGAGTTTGCGAAGCGCAGGTCTAGGCAGTGAGCCCCGCCCCTGATGTTGCGGAACTCGTTACTGCGTGTCGGAGGAGCCTCGACACCGTAAGCCGCCCACGGGTCCAGATTGCCGGTGCTGCAGACATAGGGGAGAGATATTGAATTAAATTAAAGAATCGGGGGGGGGGGGGGGGGGAGGCAGAGCGCTGCACTACGAGCTGGTAGCCATGCCACAATATTACCCTTTTTAGCATTCTTTAACCCGTCATTCTATTTTATGTAATTATTTTGTCTCCTGACAAAGCCTTCGTCCCGACATATTGACCGCAAATAGGCGCCACAGTTTCAGTAAGTCAGTCAGTCAGTTTTTATTTGCAAGAAAGTTAGATAATCCTTCGGGTGGCAGAGACTAAAGGCATGGTTGCCTGACGACCCATGCAAAAATTTATTTAGACAGTCTAAAGACTGTCCATAGACTTTTGTCAATAAAGTCCATAGACTCTCTATAGACAAACCCCAAAGAATAGCCTATAGGCAATACAAATCCTATAGGTAGTTTATAGACAATCTATAGATTTATGGCCATACACTTTAAGTAGACATTTGTCTATAGACAGTCTATAGAATATGAATACACAAAAAGATATATCTATAGGAAGGCAATAGAGTCAATCACAAGTCTATAGACTGTCTATAGACCATTTTTATAAGGGGAGGGTTCTGCCCCCGTAACAAAAGAAGCAACCTACAGCAGTACAGCAGAGAGCTGGTACAAAAAAAGAGAAGCATCGTTACAGATTGTACACGCATACATCCCATACAACATAGATGTACTTAAGTACTATGGACAGTTTTTTTTTTAAATCACATTGAATATTCGCTCAAATATCGCAAAAACACATAAAACGAAGTCAACAATTGAAAACAAAATTTATATTTATCATTGTTACTTAACAATCTCAACGGAAAACAAAATTGCCCGCAGTTCACGTTTGAACGTTTTTCTGGGTAGGCAGGAATCTAAAATAGAAGCAGAGTTATTTAACATGTCTATTACCTGGTGTTTCAGATCTTCTTTTCCATAATTTGTTCCCACTTTTTTATTTCTGCGTTTGGCGCTACGGATATCATATTGAGCCAAAACAGGTGTGTAAACACTGAGGAGTTTCTGTTATATATTCGCTGTACTACGAAAAGCTAGAGTCACTATAACACACTTCACAGCGTCGCAATCCTTTTCCTCTCGCTGTCAGGCATAGCGCGTACTAATGGCTACCCCAACAGCGTGTATTAAAATTTGCTGGGAATTTGCGAAGAGCGGCGCCCTTCCAATCTGCCTGGACCTGAACACAAGCAGAAGGTACTGCTTAAAGGAGTGCCGTAACTTGTATTCTTTTTTTTTCAGCTTCTTCTGAGTCTCAGTCCAGAATATTGTCGAAGTGGTTTAAGCTGTCGCTCACAAAAACTGCGTCCATGTGCAAAATTCCCGGAAAAAAATGAAAATTTCAAAATTGTAAGGTACTATTATGGAAATACTGAAGGTAGTGGTCCATTCCTGCGATGTGTAGCAAAATCTTTCTTTTCTAGTGTTTCCATCGCTCGCATTGACCAGTTGAGACTGCCGTAAAACCAATGGAAAACGCCTTTGACGGTAGCAAAAACATTCATAGCACAAAAAAAATGCAAGCCTACCGACGGTAAATCTGCAGATATGCTGATTTTTATACTGAAATCTTGCAATATATAAAAAAAATCATTCATAAACTCTTTCCTGCTCAAAAATGTTTTGGTCCAGAATTTTTGGGTATGCCAAGGGCCGATAGAAAAACAGGACACCACAACAGTGACTGTCATATTGTTAACGTAAGGCATTGATAACTATGTTCCTTTCAAATCCTGAAGCGGAAAGAGGCGAAATAGAATACTTTGAAAAAGTTTTAGTGATCGACTTTTGCAGAAAGGGATGACGGGGCCGACAACTGGGATCGCTCGGACTTCCCTTGCTTGTAAGAGTAAAATTTTCTGCGAAAGTCTTTTCTTTTTATTATAAAATGGCAACGCACCAATCTAGCCGGATTTCAATTTCTCCTCAGTGTACCTTTGAGATGTTCAAACTTTTTAAAGCGCTCACCTGTAGAACACACGGGATGTTCCGGAAAGGTTCGCTCCACCCAGTGCCGAGATGACTCTGTCAGTTGTGGGCGTGATGCCGAACTGCAGCCAACACTTTTGGCTAACCTTGCCGAAGTCCCATTCGGTCGGGTAGAACATGTCCTTGACGCCATCCCCGCACACCGGGTGCACGAATTCCGTGCATTGCTGCGATAATTTTTATCACTATTCGTCCGTCACTCAGCTGCACTATGATGCTGTGTAGCTGGAACAGCGGATCCTGTTCACGAATTTACGCGCTAGTGCGATAAGTGATAACCGAATAACTGAGTTGGTGTAATATAAAAACGGTTATTATTCGGTTATATTTCGTTCCCATTGTCCTGAACGCTATCAGACCATAGCTATAGCAGTGGTGTGGCGTCAGTCCTGGCTAAGAACGACGGACGAAGAAGAAAAAAAAAAGTTAAATTGAACTGAATTGAATTACTATATTCTACCTCCCCTGAAGTAGGTGCCTGGCTTACATACATAAAGAAGCAATAATAATAATAATAATAGTTAGTTTTTTGGGAAATGAAATGGCGCAGTATCTTCCTCACATTTCGGCGGACACCTGAACCGCGCCGTAAGGGAAGGGATAAAGGAGGGAGTGAAAGAAGCAAATGAAGGAAAGAGGTGCCGTAGTGGAGGGCTCCGGAATAATTTCGACCACCTGAGGATCTTTAACATGCACTGACATCGCACAGCACACGGGCGCCTTAGCGTTTTGCCTCCATAAAAACACAGCCGCCGCGGTCGGGTTCAAACCCCGGTTCTCAGAATCAGTAGCCGAGCGACTTCGCGGGTATAGAGAAGCCAGGAGCAGCATATTATCGACATTTTCAGTGCGAAAGCAATAGTGTGGCAGTCCTGACGCTGGAAAAATCGTCTAACGTTTGCTTGTGTTTCCGATACCAATCTGGATTGCACAAATGCCACCGGTGGCAGCACCTGCCATCTTACGTCATGCTTTACCCACTGTATGCGAATGTTTTAAATATGCTCTCATTGTTTTTCTTCGATTCTATTCTACATTTATCGTATATGCTGGGCCGAATGGTAGATCCAGTGATATCGAAGCATTATAAAAAAACCAAAACAATAAAATAAATTTTGAACAGAATCGCTGTATCATCCAGGCCAGAAATGAAGCCGGCGTAAAGGACTCTGGAACGCTGTTTGTCGAAGTAATTAACGAAAGCGGGGAGGGAGGTGCTGTGGTCGAACAACGACGCTATCTACTGCTAACACATTGGAAACACGGCTTAGCGCCTATGAAAAGGGTATGGGAGAAACTACGGACCACACAGAGTATACGGCCAAATATATAAAAGAAATTGCCGACGTTTACGCTTCTCAGAAATATAATTCTTTAGAGCATCTGCTGCGGTTCTCGAATCGTAGGTTACCGCATACGGAATATGCATTGCCTAACGGACGTGGCTGTGGATTTCGACTTGGGCAGCGCGCAGTGTTCCGCCATCGACGAGCCTCGCCTCGGGCGAACGGCCAGAGCGCTTGCAGAGTGCGCTAGTCTGGCGCCATCTCTAGGGAATGATGCATACTTTATCGGTGACGTCATCGACGAGCAGACGATGGCGCACGCTACTCTTCTCTCCTCTTCACGCTGCCGCCGTTCCCTCCTTTTCAGATTTTCTCCTCGGGCTCTCTTCGCTACCACCATCTCTCCTCCTCCGCTGCGCTACGCGCTCGGTTACACCGAGGCCGAGGCCTGCCGCTCAACGCCTGAACGGGCGCCTAAGAGATGCCCGTGGGCTGTGCAATAGTAGTGCGCGTTAAAAACCCCCGCATGGTTGAAATCAATCCCGAACCCTCCACTACAGCGTGCCTCACAGACTGAGTAGCATTGGTACGTTAAACACCGTTTTGCTATGCCATACCCTACTCTCCTTTCGCCATCAACCCTTAACCTCCCATCTCCCATGTAGTTCAGATTGGTTTCGAAGTGGATGTACTGATTTCCGGAAACGGGCAGAAATGAGACAGAAGTTTTTGTTAAAACTAATGTCCGTTAGAGCATTGAGAGGACCCACTTGAAAAAGCCACGCAGGCTCTTTGCTCGCCACCGGTTTAGCGTAGCAGGTGGTCTTTCCAGTGTTGTTACGAAAGAAGCCAACTGCCTTCACTAGTGCGTCGACCAGCTGATCGGTGTCTCCATGGGCCTTGCGTAGGAGCTCGCATACCGCCTGCGAATGCGATCAGCAGCGCTGTTGTTTTTTCGGCTCTCAAAGTTTGTAACAGTGGCTAACGCAGGTCGTTGCGTCCGATTCACGATTTTCAAGTGGCTTTCACAACCACAGCTGCTCGAGTAAGAACAGCTATCCCTGCAAATTCTTCGCCCTTTATAGCAACGCGCGAGCAGGAACTTTCTTCTTTATTTGTTGTTTTTCAGGCAGCAACGGACGCAGTACAAGGAGTGTAGATTTTTTACCGTTTTAAATTCAAATATTTAACTGTTGAGAATCGTAAAAGTTTAATCAACGCCTTTCAAAACATAACTTGACACAACCTCTTGCTTCTCATTATAATTACCCATTGCCGTATCGAGGTCAATTTCCTGCCCCCATAACGAAAGTAGGTTCACTTCATTAGTACGAAAGCATTATACTGGTGGGTAAACCCCGAGCAAGATCTTGTGATGTTTGTGTGCTTGCGGTGTTTGTGGATTTTTGTCAAGTGAAATAAATGAATAAAAATCAATCAAATAAATATCCGAGAGGGGTATTCGAATCCGCGGCGACGCGAACAGATGAGCTTCGCTGGCCACTGCACGAGGGCACTATGCTATCGCCGCATCCGATCACACCTCATGCTAAACTGCCACATACACTCACGCTGTGAATTGCACATTGTCTTTTTCATTAACTAATACTATTATCAAACTACTAATCGCGCTTTGAGCTACAGGGAGATGTGCGTTGCATGCGTTGACGTGGACAACGTAGTGGCAGAGACACGGCACTAGAACAATAGGCGTTGACAGCGACAATACTGCTGAAAAAACACGGCACTGCAGCATAGGCCGCCGGCGTACATGGGGTAAATTGGCACTGACGCTGAAAAAGGTAAAGACACGCATAACCGCCTTACTGGGTCAATGGACACCTCAATCGCACTTTCAGGTCCGTGACGGGTGGACGCCCCACTCCAGCTGTAGTGTGCACAGTGTTGTGCGCGTGTGTTTTTATCCCTTTTTCATGAACCTATCATGCGAGCAACCTGTATATATCTATTATTGTGTAAATAGTTTTTGTATGCATCATCTCTCCCCCATCTTTTCTTCCTGTACCCTCAACTTTTCTATTTCATTTCTCCATTCTGCCTGCTATCCTTTACTTCCGCCGCCCCAGCTCAGATGCTTCAGTATCGACAGCAGATGCCGTGGCTAGCAAAAAAAAATTTCGTTCCTTGTTCATTATTTTTAATAAAACCACTTACTACTACTACGTGGCGGTGGTGTCCACATGCAAACAACTGTGCTTTCGAACAAAATTTCGTGGTTAGCAAGGCTAAACCGCGAGCCTTTTCTTTCTAGTTTTCTACAAAAAGAAGATAACTTACGGAAACGGCGTGTTTTTTTTTTCACATTAAGTGCACTAAGCAAAAATGTAGCTATCTTTAAGCCGCGTACCGAGGCATATGATTTAGTCTACGTGGTATTGGGTAGGCGTGCTACTTACCTCACCCTACGAAGCCGCCACTGTTGTTTCTTCAAAGAGGACTAAAACTTTTATTTACCCAACTATATATATATATATATATATATATATATATATATATATATATATATATATATATATATATATATATATATATATATATATATATATATATATATATATATATATATATATATATATATACATTTCGCCCGTAAATGAACGCTAATGATTGCTGGCGCACGGCGCTCACCTTCAGAGGGTGCGGCGGTGCGTGCGATGTCGGGTAGGGATAGTTCACGAGAGCAACACCGATCAAGCTGTCACGAAGCCAGTTTCGAAAAGCCGGGAAATGACTGCGGCGCAAATGGGCACAGAGGCGAAATTTTCTCCCGAGACTTTGGCAGCCTTCCTCTGAAAGCAGCAAATATCACGATAATGAGCAGAGAAGCAAATAATGGACAGCTAAATGAGAATTGCCGTTCGGCATGGTACAATGCTCGGATAATGCAAATGCTTCCGAACAACTCTACTAGATCCATGTCAGCATGTTAGAAGTATGCGCTGCATCTTTACAGACATAACTGTACATGCATTTTCTAAAAATGTAAACAGCGTCACAACTGACATCGCCGTTAACTGCACTCTCACGTAGAGTCTTGGCCAAAAGTCTTGAGGCCAAAGGCTTTTCGCTTCATTCGCTTAACAGAGCCATTACGGCACCATTGAAGACCGAATGACCTTGAAATGCTAGCAGAGGGTTTCTCCTTGACGTAGAGTAGCTAGCTTCCTGCTTGACTTGTGCTTTGAATGATCCACTACACGGAGCATTCTAGGAACATTCATTTCGCTGCAGCTGAACGCTGTGGCATTAAGACTTTTGACCAAGATTGCACATCTTACTTGGCGGGGCGGGAAGGTAGCGAGTATAAGTTTCTTTTTACTTCGTCATCGCTTATAAGATGAAAAAATTCACATCATGATGGTGGAATGCAATAGCATCAGAGGCTGTTTGATAGCTTTACGGGAGGTGACGTAAGTTTCGGTCTTGTGACATCCCTTTTTCCAAGCAATGTATTAATTTTATGACCAAAGATAATTTTTTTTTTCGATGAGACTCCTAATGCTCATCGATGCCCTGTTACGCTAACAGTGCATAATGAAAAAAGATGAGTTTTTGCATTATTTTTTGTACTATAAGGATGACCATAGGTGAAGAGACTTCTTTGCTTTTTGCGAAACAAGAGAAGCTACTTTTAAATTACCGGTTGAGGCCAGCTTTTCGAGGACCGGCCATATCTTCCTGACTTCGTTGGGGCAATTTTTGGAAGTCTTTTTGTAGGCATCCGTCGCCGCCTTGAAGTAAGTGTCACAGGAAACGAAGGGAGATAGTATCTTGAAGGGAGCGCTGCTCGCCAGGACACTGTCGGCGACGAAAGATTACAGTCAGGCAGTGCCTTCCTTAACATGCTTTTTCTTTCACACATGCTCTGTTATAAAACCAACATTTGTTTCTTCGACACACAAGCTCACATAACAGGTACAGTCTTTGTCAAAAGCGTACAGACCAAGGGGTTTGCTTCCAAGCCCCGTAGCGGGGATGTTTAGCACATTTGTTAGTCCTAAGCTTGAGAGGGTTGAGGACTGAAGTTTCTCCCTCCTTCGTGAGGTTAGGGTCCCTGAGTGTGCAAGAGGAGCTGCAGTGCCGGGCTCAGAAGCAGACCCCTTGGGCTATATAATTTTGACAAAGACTGTACTTCTGCTGTCGTTTTAACTTTTCATCTAGTATTGGATCGAGGTGTGAAAGCTCATCGTAATCGCTCGCAAGAACTAGCACTTACCCCCTGACAATGTGCGGGTACTTAACCCTGAACCAGGTGGCCAACATGGCTTCGTAGTGGCAACCAAAAGCTGCCACTCTACTGTTTTGGGCTCCCTTGACGTTCTTCTTGATCCACGTGATCAGTTCGGCGTAATCGGCGAGGGCCTGTTCCGTGGTCAGGTAGGCGGTCATCTCAGGAGCCTGACAGAGAGAGAGTGAACAGTCATGGGCGCCTGGTTATAGCCATGTAACTAACAGAAGACTTGCTCCTTCAAAGATTAACAGGCAGTATTTTAGAGAAATGGCCCCCTGAAGTTTGAAAGAGAGAAATTTCGCCGGCGCGCACAATCTCCACAATCGAAAAACAGTACTACAAAGGAACAAAATTGTAGCCACGGACTCTCCCAGGTGATGAAGGTTTGTAATAAGAGAGTAATTACTCATTATCGTCCACCCATGCGCAGCCATAAGGCTACAGAGGAAAGCTATACAGCTTCGATGCACGGAAAGCTGAGAAGTTGGTTACTGTTATCCATGGTAAAACAACGCGAAAAAACACGAGGACGGAACAAACACGACGACACGAGCGCTGACTTTCAACTTCGCCTCGGAGTGGTGGAGACAAGCTCGTTTTTTCAAAGAAAGGTTGAATGTTTGTTGTGGCAATGAACGTGAACGAAGTGATCGCCGACTCTTTGCTGATTGGTGCAAGACAGCTTACCAGCACACTAATTTGTTGTGGAACTGGGTCCGCCGCTCATTGTCTGCGAGCAAGGAACGCATGTCTGCCGGTGCTCGCGGTAGGGTAGTTGTTTTGGATGACGCTGTTGTGGAAGAACGCCATCGCAAGACACTGGAGCTTGGACCAAAATACTGTTTTGAGCCACGGCTATTACCAGCTGAAGAGTTGGGCCTGTCAAGGACAATCGCTAGGCAGGTACCTGAAGGGCAGCGCCAGCAGTGCGTCTCCGAGTGTTTCTCAGTTTTTCAAGGTTCCCTTGGCAAGCGTAAGGCTCAAAAAGGGTTTGGCGCATTAGTGAACCACCTGGCCGCGAATGACCTGAGACCGCTGATAGCAGACAAAGAGGGCTGCTTTGTTGTTATGAAGGAGAGTGTGTTCTCGGACAAAGCGCTTGCTGCCATCTCCAAGAATTTTCGACAAGTGCTAGAGAGTGCCGCAAAAGTTAAGAGACGTGCCGTCGCCCTTCTTAAAAAGGCCAATCTCGACCGTTTGCGCGAGTCCGTAAAGAAATCGAAACGCAGCACGCTTGAAATATTTTTTACGGTTAAAACCCACAAAATAGGCTATCCGTTTCGTTCCATAATTTCGGAAAAGGGAACTTGGCAGCTTGTTGTTTCCAGCTACTTACAGAAGGCGCTTGCTTCCCTTGCTTTTGAAGACCCTTTCCGAACGCGAAACTCCGACGTCGTCTTGGAGTACCTTCAGAACAATAATCCTGGTGACTGTAATGTGTTCAGCGTGGACGTCGAGGATTTATACTATTCAATTCCTCATGAGTAATTGCTGCGCTTTGTAAGGGAATGTATAAGTGAGGACAATGACGAAGTGCGCTTCCGAAATGTTTGCGGTGTATCTGTTGATGCTTTCCTTGAAGTGCTGTGTATGTACCTCCGCTCCAACATTGTTTCATGGAATGACAGTGTGTTTATACAGCGTTCCGGGATATGCATTGGGTCTCGCGTGGCTCCGCTGCTAAGTGACTTGTTCCTTAGCAGAATTGACAAAGCAATTGCAGGAGAGTTACCGGGCGGTGTACTGAAAGTACACAGATACGTCGACGATTACCTCGTTTTTGTTGAAAACGAAGGATGCACGCAAGATGTCGTGAACACATTTGTCAGAAATGGTCAAGGACTTGCTTTCACCACGGAGACCGTTAACCAAGGTAGGATACAATTCTTGGATGTGGAGCTGAGACTTGAGCCCGGACATGTTTGGTGGCTGTATTCGCCTCGTTCCGTCAAGCCCCTACTCAGCTTTCAGTCTGGGCACTCTAAGCTGGTAAAGGATGGCATCTCCCTGTCTTGTGTTCGCGCCGCTCTCAACAAGTCGTGTGTCCATATCATTGAGGAAGGTGTGCAAGGCCAGATTTCTAGGCTTAAAGACGCTGGTTTTCCTGGGGCCGCTATCGGAAGGTTATGCGAAAGGCTGATGGCCAAAATCAAATCGGTGCATAAGCGTGCTCCTCAGGAAGATGAGGTCTCGAATCGCCGGAAGATTGCTGTGATCCCTTACGCCCATGCATTATCACAACGTCTGAAGAAAGTGGGGCGAAAATTTCTAGTTGATGTTGTATTTTCGTCTCGCCGAAAATTAAGAAACATTTGCCGAGCTGTGCAGCGGAAGCGAGAGTCCCTACTAGGAAGGACGATTGGCGGTGGTTGTACCACAGCACACGCAGAGAGGAAGGTTGAGTGCGTCGAAGGTGTAGTATACAAGATCCCCCTTTCATGCGGTGGGTGGTATGTTGGCCAGACTGGGCGATGTCTTAACGAACGGCTGAGGGAGCATCACAATTCTTTGGACAGGGCAGCCGGTTCGAATTTGGCGCTGCACTGCAGGCAACCTAAGCACACGTGCGCCCCATTGCTTCATCAGACATCCGTCATCTTCAAACATAAAGATCAGATAGTAAGGGAACTAGTAGAGGCATATCATATTGACAAGGGGGGGGGGGGGGGGCAGCATGCATTAGCAAGCCCTCATTATCATTGGCTAACCACGAAATCACCTGTTTGGAGCATGCATTTGCAACAAGGTAGATTTAATGTGTTCAGTGATGACGCAGTGTTTCTTGAATATTTTTTGTTCTGTGTAGTGTTTGGCGGGAATAGTATATGTACACACGTGCGTAATAAATCATCTGTTGAAAGTCAGCGCTCGTGTCGTCGTGTTTTTTTCCTTCATCGTGTTTTTTCCGCGCTGTTTTACCATGGATATACAGCTTCGACAGAAACATTGTAGTTGAAGGAAAATTAGCCGTGGTCCGGGGTTAGAACCCAGTTCCACCGCTTCAGCGACGCAGTCGCTCGACCAAATGAGCTAACCGGGACGACTAGCAAATGGAAGGACGTGAACGAAGTGATCGATACATCGATGTAGGAACAGTGCTGGTCAAATGTTTAGGAGAATCCCGCAAGGTGGATTATATTTGCGATGAGGGACAAGTTATTCATTCGCATGGGTAATTAGTCCCTCATCTCTCCAGACTCTCACTGCCTTGAAGACCGACAGTTTTGGGTTTCGTTAGAGGACGAGATTCCAATCGGCGACCGTTGCATCCAGGGATACCAGTTCGCGGTCCCACCGAGGCCAGTCATAAAGTAGGTGCGCAGTTTCCTCTTCGCATTTGCTCCGATATGGTGGCAGCGCCTGGCGCTGTACACAGCTGATAGGAGACCAGTAGTGAATGCCTTTATCATAGAGAGTAGGTAATCTGGCAACGGTGGTGGTTTCGACATTCTAAGGTATAGAGTGATAAAAGCAGAAAAGGAAGCATGCGCACTTACGAAAATTCGCTCTGTCAAAACGTTCGTAGTTTCACAGAAGTGATCAACACGCAGTTTATTATTCAGACTTGCTGTGTCAGAGTCACATAAAACAAACAGAAATACTTGAGATCGTTTTCGCAAAAAGTGTGGGAAAGGGCGAATATTGTGTCGTGTTACTTCAGAAAGCGAGAGAGAACTACGTCGGCTTGCGGGGTACGGATCTTCATGCGCAGAAATCAAAAAGAGGTGTACAGCGCAAAGTTTCCGAAGCGTCGTCGTTGCTCACCTTGAATGAGTCCTTTCCAAAGGGCAAAGACTGGCCGTAGTAGCGATGCTCCGCGAATACCAAGACCGCCTTGAAATCGCGAGCCCAGTTCCACATAATTCCCTGAAAATAAAACAAAGTTAATGTGTGCTGCGCGAAGTCAGCGCACGTTAAAGACTCCCGGTGGTCGAAATTACTCCGGAGCCCTCCACTACGGCACCTCTTTCTTCTTTCACTCCCTCCTTTATCCCTTCCCTTTCGGCGCGGTTCAGGTGTCCAACGGTATATGAGACAGATACTGTCATTTCCTTTCCCCAAGAACCAATTATTATTATTAGTATTATTATTATTAGTAGTATTATTAGTATTATTGTCCAGAAAAATAAGGGGGAGGGGGGCACGTGTACAGGGGAAAGTTAAATTGCCCGCACAGTGTATCCGACAGGTATGGTATTGAGAGTAATTTCTTTGAATTTTCGAGTGGAAACTGCCATGCTTGGGGTGCCTGTGCATTCCCAAACTCCATACATTCCGGTCTCTAAAGCTACGACACATTTTCAAACGGCATAAGAATCCTCGAAGACGCGAAAAAATTACCAAGCACGCTGAGTAATGACAGAGTAGGCATCTCTGGTCACATTTCAATGAAGTTGAGTGTGTCCTTGAGTACGTCTAAATCTTAAAAAGAAGCCAAGCTACGCTGCATTTTAAACCTTACGCAGCACTGTTTACAACACCCCCATAGGCTTCGGTGAGCGCCCTTATAACACTGGTGATAAACTTATTACCATAGATGTGCGGCCCGTATAGGCCAATAATCAACAGCGGGTAGGTAGGAGAGTCCGTTGCCAAATCAGCTTGCGAATTCCTTTTTCTTTCGGAATCGCTCTTATTTTGCTGTATATAAGAAGGAAGCCAACAGTACCCGAAACTGAATCAATGGGATTATATTAGTATAATTAGTTTATCGCTGAAAGGTAACTGATTAGAAAGCAGAAGATACAACCACACGCCGCCGTTGTGATCCGAACCCCTGGCCTCCGAATTTCGCATACGGCGCGCTACCAGCTGAGCCACGGTGGCGGATGTCCAATCTTCTGCTTTCGGGGTGTTTATGTTGCGTGTAAGCTAACCTTAAAAGTGTTCACCAGCGCCACCCTCGTCCATAGCGGCGGATATAATATTTCCTGCAGTACCGCGAGTGTCACGTGACCGAACGGAGAGGGCGGAAGCTGTTGGACCACGTTGTAACAAAGTTGAAGGGGCCCGGCGATCCCTTTGTTATAGCCGCAGCTTCGTTATAGCTCGTGTTAACCGAGATTCTAATAGGAATCGTCATTCCTTCGTTATATACATTATTTCGCTTTAGACCGTTTCGTTATAACGAGTTTCGATTGTATCAACTCGTCCAGCTTTATGTCTGGCATCGGCCTCTCAAAAACACGTGTTTCGTGGCTGCAAGAAAAAAAAAGTTGGGCTGAGGCTTAGCTAAAGTGTTAAGCCTGGATATCTCAAAGCGAAAAGTGTTTAGCAAGGCGTGCCTCTCGTGATTCTGGCGTTTCAGCCGCTTGTCTAGCCTTGCACTTTTCATATCTTCGATGCTTTTGAGCCAACTCCCACGCTTCCACTTCTGGGTCTTCTTCTCCTCCTTCCATGAGGAAAGGTCAGACGACGGAGGCAGCGCGCGGCGGCGACGACGGCTGCGGCAGCAGCGACCACCGGCGCTCCGCGTGACGTCACTCGGTTTCGAGCATGCGCAGCTGTGGCAAGTTTGTAGTGTGGCTCACGCGATGCCCTGTGTTGACGAGCCTAGTGAAGCTTTTCGCTTCAAAAAAGACGACGAAGAAGATCACTCACCACGCTGCTCACGTGTTCTTCAACGGAACCTTGGTGTCCAGTGTGAAAAAATATTGGTCCACCTTTTCGGTTCCAATACTGATCGGCTATTGCGTATCTTAATTGAAATGTGGTGTTTTTGTTGTACGTGAAGTGATCGATCTGCAGGAAGAAAGCGAAAAATAGTGTGAGTGAGTACACGTGCAGACTTTCTCCTTCAACTGCGGCAGGAACTTCTCTCATAAGAGTCTTAGCAAAAAGGACGTAAGTTACGAACCAGCGCGTCGAAGGTGTGAATCTTGTATGTGAGGTTCAAGCCACTAGTTTGAGTCGCACCCGCTAGCGCTGCGGCGAAAAATACGGTCAACAGTGGAGAAAAAATTTTCGGTGTGGCCATCTTGAATTTCTGAAAGAGATGGCGAACGAGTTACTGTGAGCAGTCTAGCAGCATGATTCAATTTTGTCTTCATTTTTCCGCACGAGTTATCGCTTACTGCCTTGTTTGAGGTACCCCGTACAGACTTGAGGAAAACATTCTGCCCGGAAACGTACCAAAGTGCGTTTCAAAAATAAATGAACTGAAGCCGCTACCATATATATGTCTTTTTCCCTTCGAGTGAAAAGCTTCAACATGCCACGGAAATTAACTTTTTAATCCTCAAAAGTTTCAAAGATGGTTTAAAAAGTCAATACAGTATTTTGCTTCTTCTCCTAAAAGCAAACTGGTCGTTAATGTTGATAGGGATTCATTTTGTTCCACTGCCACCAGTTTTTGTGACAACTTCTTTTTCTTCTTCCAGGCTAAAAGGTGCAAAGGCCCATGAAAATGACCATCATAAAATCCAAATATTCGTAATGCTTTAAATATTCAAGACAGTAATCGCCTCCCTCTCCTAAAATAAAGACCCATACCATGCTAGTATGAGTTTGTTTTGTTCTAATAGCACCAGCTTTTGCGCGCATTTCTAGCGAGAAAAAAGGAATTTTCGCCGTTCACCAAGGAGAGAAACCGACCCGCGACATCAGTATCACACTCTCATGCTTACCCCTGTAGCCAAGTACAACCCGTGGATTCCACTACCGCGAATGGTCGCCTTAACAGGAGCCTTCATGGCACCGCCCGTTCAAGACAGCGGCGTCATTGGACAGTAGCTCAAAGCCAGAGTTTTGGGTTACGACATACCACGACAACGAGGCCGTTCACCTTAAAAGAAAGTCCTCTATAAAACTAACACTGAACAGCCTAAACTGTAGTCATTAATGTTGCATATAGTCTTCGGTAGTGGAGCATAAAAACAATAGATATGCACAACACTGCATGCGCATATGAAGCCCTGCATATCGTATACGCACAACTTTTCACACCACTGCTACAGAGTGTGATCAGCATTGGCAGTTCACGAGCCCAGACCTTGTGCCCCTATATAAACGACAGACATAAAGAGAGCGGCAAATAGGAGGGCGCCAGAAATCGACTAGTTTATAAGGGGTAAGTGCAATGACACACCGACAAATCTTGGACTTACTGTTGGCGATGGTGAGTCAGCGATTGCGGCCCATCGACGTTACCACCGTGATGGTGGGACTTAAGCGATGAAACGTCTTTGGCTGCCACGTCCTGGAGACGCCGTGAATGGACACGGCTTACCCGAAGGCGCCGACGCGCCTACTTTTGGGGGGACCATGCGTATGATTTGTTAGTGGCGATGACACCCCGGCTTGCCCATGGATGGCTGCTGATTATGACGACTGCTATCCCTTCAGCTGATGATGAGCTAAAGGAAGGAAAAAGACAGCATATGTGCCAGAAGAAGAATGTGAACTCAAATCAGATAGATTTAATTTTTTTTATATTTCCATATGTGAATACATTTTTACCCCCCATGTGCCTAAAAAGTTCTAATTTGTCTGTGACTATTATCATTAAATTCACATGGGTGTAAGGTTATGATGAAGAAAAAGAGAAACCATTGCCAGGGTTTCTTTTTCAGTATTCTTGCAGCATCTTGGCCTTAGTTTGAGCAGCCCGCTCTTGCTATCATTTGGCGCCACCACATTTGGGTTCCGCCACAGATCTCTTTGTACCGCTGTTCTAAATTTCCTGAGAGAATCTCACCGACTGCCTTGCTAAGTGTTCCAAAATATTTTTTTCTGTCAATTATTACATTTTGACTTAATAATTATAATTAATTCCTCTCTTTATTATTATTCTTATAATTTTGAAGTCAAAACTCTCATCCCTTTTCTGTTCATGAGGAAGAATTCACCGGTGTTGCGCTTCCACGTGCTTTTCCTTTTTATTAACTGCGTTCAGGTGAATAGCCACCCGATTCTTGGCCGATCCCCTAGTGTGGGTATGTGCCATCTTTTGATAGGCTAATAGCAATGTGCCAGAAGAAGAATGTAAACTCAAAAAAGAAAGATTTAATTTTTATATTTCCGTCTTTAAATACATTTTTACCCATTGTGTGCCTAAAAAGTTTTAATTTGTCCGTGACTATTATCATTAAATTCACATGGGTGTAAGGTTGCGATGACGAAAAAAAGAAACTGTTGCCAGGGTTTCATTTTCGGTATTCGGCAATTTCTCCGTTCTTTCTGGAAACAACAAAAACTGCCAGAATCGTCATTTTTATTTTTATTTTCTGCTCACAGATTTCATTATCTTCTTTAAACAATTAATCGAAGCGCTACTCCCAGAAATTCCGAAAAGAGATCACAGACTGGAAGCTCTGTTGTTATCGTGAAGTCAAGTGTCTAATACAAAAAGAAATACAGCATAAAAGCATTTGTGCCTTGTCACGAAGACAAAACAACAACAAGATGGAGATGAAGCAGCTCGGACATATCACTGAGTAACACGATGCAGTCTCAGAAAAAAAAAATACAGAAATGCTGGACAGCATGGCGTCAAAAAAAAGGCAAAGCTGCAAAAAGCAATTGGTAAATATAGATGTAAATATTTTAAATTATTTTTTTTCCCGAAGTGCCACTTGAAACATTAGCGATCAGTTGAAGCTGTTCTGTAGTTATTCAAAACGTCATGGATCGGGAACTAATGTCTCTCCGCAGTAATACGGTAAAAGTTCGAGTAGCTTCCATGCAGAAGTTGATCGGGTGAGCACAAATATCTCTTTTAGTGTTAGTTCAGATAGGCAAAAAACAAAATAAGGCACAGCAGATTAAGAAAATCAAACTGAATAACGAAAACAGTATTCAAAAACCACTTTAATATGGCCATACACTCATGGGCTTCGGGAGTTTTTTTTTTTACAAATGCATTTATTGATTCTTTCAATAAGCCTCATCATTTTGTTCTGGAAGAAAACCTTGGTGTCTGGACAGCGTAATTCAGTCGAGTGATAAGCCTGGTCTCTTTCTTTTGAAGCATTAACAGAGGGTTGAGATTTGTTTTTCATATAGTGGCGTAGACTAAAAGGCAGTATTCAATGTGCGACTGATATGATCAATCAACAAGGAGGGCAGTGTCATTAGCAATATGGATAAGATAGTTAATGTAGCCAAAGAGTTCTACACAAATCTATACAGTAGTCAATTCAATCAGAACGTAAATGATAGAGACAGCAACACAGCAATGTGTCACCCGCCAGTAACGAAAAAGGCAAAGCAAAGGGGAAAAGCAGCTGGTGAGGGTCATAATAATAATAATAATAATAATATTTGGTTTTTTGGGGAAAGGAAATGGCGCAGTATCTGTCTCAAATATCGTTGGACACCTGAACCGCGCCGTTAGGGAAGGGATAAGGGAGGGAGTGAAAGAAGAAAGGAAGAAAGGTGCCGTAGTGGAGGGCTCCGGAATAATTTCGACCACCTGGGGATCTTTAACGTGCACTGACATCGCACAGCACACGGGCGCCTTAGCGTTTTTCCTCCATAAAAACGCAGCCGCCGCGGTCGGGTTCGAACCCGGGAACTCCGGATCAGTAGTCGAGCGCCCCAACCACTGAGCCACCGTTAACAGCAGACCTGTGGAAAGACGGAGGGTAGATTTTGCTAGAAAAACTATCCACCCTGTATACGCAATGCCTTATGGCCTCGAACGTACGAGAAGCTAAGAAGAAAGCAAACGTAATCTTAATAAGAAGGAGGCGCCAAGTACTTGAAAAATTACAGACCAATCAGCTTACTGTCCATTGCCTACAAGGTATTTACTAAGGTTATCGCTATTAGAGTCAGGGCAACCCTAGGCTTTAATCAACCAAACGATCAGGCAAGCTTTCGTAAGAGATATTCCACATCCGATCATATTCACACTATCAATCAGATGATAGAGAAATGCGCAGAATATAACTAACCCCTATATATAGCCTTCATTGATTACGAGAAAGCATTTGACTCAGTGGAAGCCTCAGCAGTCATACAGGCATTGCGGAATCAGGGTGAAGATGAGTCTTAAGTCAAAATACTGGAAGGTATATGTAGGAACTATACAGCTACCATAGCCCTCCATAAAGTCAGAAATAAAATTCCAATAAGGCAGGGCGTCAGGCAAGGAGACACGATCTCGCCAATGCTATTCACCGCTTGTTTAGAGGAGGTATTCCGAGGCCTGAATTCGGAACATTTGGGGATAAGAGTTAATGGGGAATACCTACACAATCTGTCATTCGCTAATGACATTGCCTTGCTGAGTCACTCAGGAGGTGAATTGCAAATCATGATCATTGAGTTAGACAGGCAGAGTAGAATGGTAGGTCTAAAAATTAACATGCAGGAAACCCAAGTAATGTTCGACCGTCTAGCAAGGAAACAGCAGTTCCCATTTGGTAGTGAGGTGCTGGAAGCGGTGAGTGAATACATCTACTTAGGGCAGGTAATGACGACTGATCCGGATCATGAGAGGGAAATAACTAGAAGGATAAGAATGGGGTGGAGCGCATATGGCAGGTTCTCAAAGATCATGAGCGGTTGTTTACCAATGTCCCTCAAGATAAATGTGTACAGCAGCTGTATCTTACCGCTACTCACCAACGGGGCGGAAACGTGGAGGCTAACGAAAAAGGTCCAGCTTAAGTTAAGGACAACGCAGGGAGCCATGGAAAGAAAATTGATAGGTGTAACGTTAAGAGACCGGAAGCAGGCACAGTGGTTCTTGTAAACCAGCGCAACGGCTCGAAGCCAAACGGAAAGGGACAAAACACAGCGCTGAACTAACAACAGAATAGATTTATTCAGGGCACCATGCAGTGGTTAAATACACGCTGGTATCACAGAATCTGTTGTTAGTTCAGCGTTGTGTTTTGTCCCTTTCTGTTTGGCTTCGAGCCGTTGCGCTGTTTTACAAGAACTATGTCTGACCAACTCGCCCACCAGTTCATGTTGTACAGGCACAGTCGATGAGGGAACAAATGTGGGTTAATGACATTCTAGTCGAAATCAAGAGGAAGAAATGGGCTTGGGCAGGGAATTTAATAAGAAGGCAATATAACCGCTGGTCCTTAAAGATAACGGAGTGGATTCCAAGAGAAGGTAAGCGTAGCAAGGGGCGGCAGAAGCTTAGGTGGGTGGGTGAGGTTAAGAAGTTTGCAGGCATAGGGTGGATGCTGCTGGCGAAGGACAGGGTTAATTGGAGATACATGGGAGAGGCCTTTGCCCTGCAGTGGGTGCAGTCGGGCTGATGATGATGATATGATCAATAACACGTAATACTTTTATCGTTACCCAAAAGACGCGTTTTCGATCCCGGCCACGGTGGTCGTATTTAAATGGAGGCGAAATGCTAGAGACCCGTGCACTGTGCGATGTCAGTGCACTTTAAAGAACCCCAGGGCGTCTAAATTACCCGGAGCCCTCCAATACGGCGTCCCTCATAGCCTGTGTCGTTTTGGGCGTTAAATCTCATAAAACTAAACCAAACCAAATCACACCAAACCTAAACATTTATCATGAGGTGACACCAGCTCGGCATCAATAAAGGAGGCCAAATGGTGGCGCTACTTTTATGAGAATAATAATTGGTTTTCAATAATTGGTTTTTGGTGGAAAGGAAATGGCGCAGTATCTGTCTCATATATCGTTGGACACCTGAACCGCGCCGTAAGGGAAAGGATAAGGGAGGGAGTGAAAGAGGAAAGGAAGAAGGAGGTGCCGTAGTGGAGGGCTCCGGAATAATTTCGACCACCTGGGGATCTTTAACGTGCACTGACATCGCACAGCACACGGGCGCCTTAGCGTTTTTCCTCCATAAAAACGCAGCCGCCGCGGTCGGGTTCGAACTTTTATGAGAAGCAAGTTATATATTCGGTCTATTTCATATAGGTATCAACACAACTCTCAGTGACCTAAAAGTGTTCGCTATTTCGACTTTGTTGCTGTCAAGCAGAAGCGGTCCGTTCTCGATTGATGGGTTGGAAGTTGACTGGCCAGAAAAATAAAGCTTCTGACTTATTAGCGTTTGAGAACGAACCATTACACAGGGACAACACGTGAGGCAAATTTAGGACGAGTTGCTTGTGGTTACTGCTTCATCAAAGAGAGAGCGAAATAGAGGAATAGACTTCAAGAGTGCACGTTATTTTGCAAGTCAGTCGTACATTGTTAAGCAAGAAATTGCGGAACACAAACATGGACCTGAAGAGCACAAGGACCGGGGCAGACTCACATATACATTCATGTCCAACATTCATGGGCAAAAATTTTGAAAATTGCAAAACTGTAAGATACTGGCATAAAAATATTGAAAGTAATGATCACTTATTCCGATATGTAGCCAAATCTTCTGTTTATAGTGTTTTTATCGCTCGGATGGAGTAGTTGAGACTACCATAAAAAATCAATAGAGAACGCGTTTGATGATAAAAAAAACGTTAATAGCAGAAAAATGCAAGCCTACCGACGGCAGATCCGCGGATATATTTATTTTTTTATAGGGAAAGCTTAAAATATATGAAAAAATGCGCTCATAAAATTTTCACGCTCAAAAATGCTTTTGTCTAGAATTGATGGGTATGCTTTGACTAAGCGCATGCCAAGGCCATATAAACCTATTCGGTGTAATGAACACAGAGGATGTGGTCTAATTTCTAAAGGGTTCCCCTTCGTTGGGCTACGCCGTCTCGATTGCCCACACGCAACTTGTTCATTTTTATTCTTCACGATGAACTGCTTTGCGGCCTTAGGTCTTGTATTAAAGGTAATGTGTCATTGATTTTCAGAACACCAGCAGTTTGAACCTGGACACATTTATGACACTCGTTTAATTCTATCTTCAGTCAACTTTTATAACATTTGAAAACCAGGTCCTTGTTCAGCGCGAGGGTTTCTGCGTTGGTTCTTGTGTGGCACCTGTACTGGCTGATATTCTCTTGGCCAGCATTGACCGTTATCTGATGTGCTCTTTGGACGACGTGATAGTTCTAATGATTTTTAGATACGTAGATGACCAACTTATTTTCTTATAGCTCCAGGGTTTGGCACACACGGACTCCGTTCAAAATGTTTTATTTGTATGTAAACCAAATGGAAGATGTGTAACCTTCACCAACGAATAACCCCGACCAGAATAGATTGCAGATTTTCAGATGTTAGATGTTTAGTGATCATACCAACAGATCACACGTGCTGGGTGTACTATCATCGACAAACGAAATGCGAATATGGTTTATGGGGGTTTAACGTCCTAAAGCGACTCAGGCTATGAGGGACGCCGTAGTGAAGGGCTTCGGAAATTTCGACCACCTGGGGTTCTTTAACGTGCACTGACATCGCACAGTACACAGGCCTCTAGAGTTCCGCCTCCATCGAAATGTGACCGCCGCGGCCGGAATGAAACCCGCGCGTATCGGGTCAGCAGCCGAGCACCATAACCACCGAGCCGACGCGCCGTGCGAAATTCGAACAGCGGAGCGCGTGGCAAAAGGTCCAGTTTAATACGTCTGCCTGTCGCCGTCGCAGATCGGCGCGCTCATCCGGTTTGCAACAGTTTTGCTTCTGTTTTCTTCGACGTTCGTTTTCTCGCTATGCCACTGGAGCGCCACATTCCCTATTTCCACCGATCTCAACTCGCTCGGGGCGGTTTCGCTGGCCGCACCGGCGGTGGCCCTGGGGAAGGGGGTGGGGGAGGGGGGGAGGGGTAGAGCGTTCTTATCTCACTCGCCTGTAGCGCTTTGATTTCGCTTCCATCATCTTCGTGTTATCAGCCTCTGATTGCGATGCGAGCAGTGAAAGAGACCAATAGGGTTGCGGTTGGTGCCCGACGAGACAGTTCCCGGATCACGTGTTTCAAGTAGTGAACACAACTTCGTCGCCCCCAGGAGAGCTCAAATGCCCCGGAACTGAAAATTCACGCGTTACCGTGAGGCCTGGAAAGAGAGCGCGAATCGTTCATCTCTGCCGTCGCAGTGTGCAGCGGCGTTGCGTAGGAAACGGGTCGTCCGCTATCTACAATTACTAGAATTTTCCAGGCATTCTGTGGTGCGGGAAGGCTCAGAAACTTGCTCCGTGGGCACAGGCAGTTGGTTACCGGCAAGGATTGAGACCTACTTATTGTGGCCTCTGCAGCAGACACGCAGCATTCCGGCTCTCTATTTTAAGGAAATTTTTCGGTTATGTGCCTGCACGTCAACCGTTAGACGTCTCCTGCAAGAGGCTGTTCTGCGAAGCCTTGTACCGTCGTAAAACACAGCGGTGTCAGAAGCACAGAAGCAAATAGAAAAGCAAGGCTTGTGTTGGCACATGAACATTCATCGTGGACTATACGGACAAGTGGCACTGGGTGACTTTCTATAACGAGTAAACGTTTTCAACTCACTGGGACGAGCGTCAACGAATCTGGAGACCGAAAATACCTGGTGGGCCTTTCCTGTCGTATGTGCATGTCGACCTGCCATATTCGAGGTAAGATTGCTTTAATGCCATAGCCATGTCATTGCTTTAATGCCATCTCACTGAGTAGAAGAGGCCATCGTTCTTTTATGAATTCACGGAACCAGTCGACCTTTATTTGTTCATAGCGCAACCATACGCTGAAAACACGCCCAGGAATGAATCTAAATCAAAGCCCTGCACTCCAGAGAGCTAAAAGCGCTCGCTTCACGCAAGCGGACGACAGCCTTAGCCGCCAGCAATATTGCGATTGGTGGAAAGAATGCACCGGCCAATCCAGTGGCAAATCGAGGGAACGAACGCCCAGGAAAATAGAAGCAAAACTATGGTGAATGGGATGAGAGTGCCTATCTCTGATGAGGACAGGCAGGCGGCGTAAAATGGAACTTTTTTCCACGCGCTCCGCTTTCATTTGACGCTGAAAGTTCTCGCCATGAGCACGAAAAGACCTGCTGCCATTTGAATCGGCTCATTCCAAGACGATGAAACGGGCAATTGCTACGTTCTGTTTGAAGGCAGCCTTGGAAAAATCTTGAGTTCACGTGGTAAAAGATTGCCTCAACAATCAGGTTGGAAGGTTTCCGAAAGCTGGTTTCCCTATTTTAGTCGTGGTCACTGTCACTGAGAAGCTCCTGCATAGATTTATATGCTAGAACACCGCAGGAAGTTGGCAGTCCAGAAGAAATCAGACCGGCTGCTATCCCCTGTATTCATAAGGTGTCTCACAATCCGACGAATGTAGCCAATCGCCACCGTGTGCCGGTGATATTATCTGCCCCAAAAGAGTCCACTCGACTGCATCCCCGGATCGTCTCCGGAGGAAGAATTGTGCAGAAGTGCAGGACACTAAGGTAGTAAACAACAGCTTACAATAGGCAGCAATCTGTTAGTCGTGGTAAAAAAAACACGCCCACCTGGAGCAAGTAGTGAAACAACTAGGAGGTAAAGAATGGGCCGCAGAACATTTAGCACTTGCTCTCGGGATCCGACAGCAGTTTACTAATATTCCTCAAGCGAGAACTATACAAGAGTTGCATCTTGCCAGTACTCACGTACGGAGCAGAAACTAAGAGGCTAACGAGGATTAGCAGACAAAGACAGCAGAGTAGGTCAGGGAACAAACGCGAGTTAGTGATCTCTTAGCTGAGATAAAAAAGACGACCTAAGCAACGCATGTAATCAGAACGGATAACAGGTAGTTCCTTAGTGTAACAGAATGGATTCCAAAAGAAGGCAAGCGTAGCAGAGGACGGCAGAAAGTCAGGTGGGATTAGGAAGTTCGCGAGGTTAAGGTCCGTGGCGCACCGCAGCGGTGGTCAAGTGGTTGAGCATCCACCTTGCATGCGGGAGGTGCGGGGTTCGATCCCCAGTGCCGTTGGGTACCCACCGGTGATCCAATGGGTACAAGCTTTCCTCTGGTCTCGTGCTCACCATATTTAAGGTGAAATGCTTAGGAAACGGGTCTTTGACCCCACCTTGAGTACTGGAAAAATACCTTGTGCCATGGCGCTCTTTGGCCATAGATGCCCTTGCGCCATAAAAAATCTATAATCATCGTCATAGTCAGTAGCTGACGCAGGACAGGGTTAACTGGAGATCACGTAGCTAGGCTCCTGATGATGATTTCGGCGAAGTTTTCGGTTACAACAACGATGACGCTGCTGTTTACGCTGCAAAAAGAAACAAGGCTGGATTTCTTATATTCTGTGCAAGCCGCCTATGGCAGGCGTCGATGCGCCCCGCCCCATGCGCTTCATATCCGGCGTGCGAGGGGGTACCGAAGCCGCTAAGATATACGCTTGCGAATTATTTGCTTTTCGACTCTTCCGGTAGCTGCGAAATAGTGCAATTCGCCTGGCCAGGATAACAAGAAGTCACCGTGGTGGATGCCACCCTTGACGAGCAGGGACCGGTCCCTTTTTAGGTGCCGCTTTCAAGCTGAATGCCGTCGTACAAAGAAAGCATGAACCTCAGAAAATACTCACTGGCCAAAAAACAAAACAAAAATGCGCTGGACAAACTGACGTTTGCACTGTCTATGACGCTTGAGACTAAAATTGATAGGTAAACGGAAGTGCTTCATTTTTCGAGGTTTGGGCTGGTTGCTTGAGGACATAGTGTCGCCGGCAAAACATTGACACCAGGGATGACATTAGCTGTTGCTCTTATATCACGAGACCTCGATAAAAAAAGTGTCAGTGGGGTTTGCTGTGTTTAATTTGATTTCATATTTATTTCATACAAGGCGAAAAGCAGGACAAGAAAAAAGCCACTCTGCGCGCCTTTTGATGATTCAACAGCACCCAGAAGACAGTTTCCATGGTATCACAAGGACTACATATGTTATAGCTGGGCTCGAAACCGAAGCAAAGAACTGCATGATTGCAGTGGGTATAGAAGTCCTCAGAAGAAATGGTTAAACAGAGGGTGTTCGCGTGCTGTGCGGACTATAATGTCCTTGGCGTCCGCCAGGGCCGCCTTTTCCAGCCAGCGAAGCACATGTGCCTTTTCTAGCTGGCGGGCCGCCCTGAGCGAGGCTGGGTCGCTGTCCGTGGAGAACCGCAGGTCGCTGTGGTGCGCCGCGCCTGAGATCAGGATGACTGGCAGGTTGTCAGACAATGGCTCCCTGAAGCCCACCGCCGACCACGGGTCCAGGTCTCCTTGGCTGCGCAAAACCGGTGTGCACCATTGAGCCCTTAGTCAATTGAATGTAGATCTTCCTCACGAGGCCTGCCCTTAGAAAAACTTATTTAGACAGTCTATAGACTGTCCACAGACTTACCTCTATGAAGTCTGTAGACTCTCTATAGACGAACCCTAGAGGACAGTGTATTGGCAATACAAATCCTATAGACAGTCCATAGACAATCTATAGATTTATGGCCATACACTTTTAGTAGACTTCTGTCTATAGGCAGTCTATAGACTATGAGAAGACAAAAAGGAATATCTATACGAAGGCAATAGTCTATAAGAAGTATATAGACTGTCTATTTTTATAAGGCTGCCACTCGGATCAATAGATCAATAGCCACAGGTTTCTGTTTCATTACAAGAGGCATTTTCACTAGAGTACTAGCCCGTAGTCAGACACAAGAAAAGCATAAGACGCATTTTCACTAAAGAGAGACAAGAGATGCAGTTTTTTCAAGTCTTTAATGCCACATTGTCAGCTGCTAAAGCCTTCTTGTGCGGGGCTGGCTTTGTATGCACGAATTCATGTAATAATCACGAGATCAGCGGCGGCAGGCCCCTTGCCCACTTCCACGAATCTGGTGGTCGCCGTCGGCATAATATTACTTCATCATACTCAACGTCCCGTTTGCAACTTATCGTGATCCATTTAAACAGTGCACCTCACCTGCTAGTTATAAAACATTATATATTATATAGCGGTTATGGAAGTTTACCAATATCCCTCAAGAGGAAAGTATACAACAGCTGTATCTTACCAGTACTCACCTACGGGGCAGTAACTTGGAGGCTAACGAAAAGGGCTCAGCTCAAGTTAAGGACAACGCAGGGAAGTATGGAAAGAAAAATGATAGGTGTAACGTTAAGGGACCGGAAGCCAGCAGAATGGGTGAGGAAACAGACGCGGGTTAGTGACATCCTAGTCGAAATCAAAAGGAAGAAATGGGTTTGGGCAGGGCATGTGATGCAAGACAACCGCTGGTCCTTAAGGGTAACGAAGTGGATTCCAAGACAAGGCAAGCGTAGCAAGGGGCGGCAGAAGGTTAAGTGGTTGGATGAGATTAGGAAGCTTGCGGGGATGCGGTGGCCGCAGCTGGCAAAAGACAGGGTTAATTGGAGAGACATGGGAGAGGCCGTTGCCCGGCAGTGGGCGTAGTCAGGCTGATGATGATTACGATTATGATGATGATGGTGGTGGTGATAGTGATTATTATTATTATTATTGTTGTTGTTGTTGTTGTTGTTGTTGTTGTTGTTGTTGTTGTTGTTGTTGTTGTTGTTGTTGTTGTTGTTGTTGTTGTTGTTGTTGTTGTTGTTGTTGTTGTTGTTGTTGTTGTTGTTGTTGTTGTTGTTGTTGTTGTTGTTGTTGTTGTTGTTGTTGTTGTTGTTGTTGTTGTTGTTGTTGTTGTTGTATAGTTGCATAGCGTCATCTAACCCATCACCTCTCATTAAACCGATTTAATCAACTTGACCAAAAAGTGCTTTTACCTGCTCTAATTTCCACATCCCATCAAACATACCCCAGAGGATGAAACAGATTTTACATTACGTACGCAGACCTTCAACATTTACTTCTCATTTTTCAGGAGTATTTGAAAACGCTATACTGCTTTACTTTGTAGCTTCCGGATGCACCCTTTAGTAAGCAACGCTCTGGCGTGAAACGTCTTTTAGATTTTCGCCAAAAGTCTTGGGCGCCATTCATGTTTTTCCTTTCTCTATAAGACGAAATTCTGTCAGACAATGGACCAGGCGGATGAGCACCACTCACAGTACTGTATCTTTATTCACGGGTGTCTGTCTCGGCACCCTAACAAAACGGTAAAGTTCGAACTCAGGCGCAGTCTCTAAAATACTGCTAGCATGGTGTCTACGGCTTGTTTGTCATAGAGAGGACATAGTACTATAGTGCCAAACAATAGCGACAGAGAGAAGACAAATCAAACACTTGCGTTTGTGTTTTCTTCTCTCCATTCGTTCCTGTTGTTTAGTGCTACAGTGCTATGCCCTCTCTATCTAAACACCAAGTATCCAAGCTCTGCGCCTTAATTTTTTTGTCATTTCTTATGCGCCATTGTGTAACGCGAAAGACGCCCGGGCAGAGAAGTCGAAACACCTTGAGCCGACTTTAAACAACAAGTTTTTACTAAAAGCACGTCAGATATACACCCAACAACGCCCTAGAAGCTACATGGAACATGATTTCCAATGGAACATGTTTTCAATAGAATAGACTGCGTTGTCGGAAATCAGCACTTCTGGTGTCCATTTCTTCTCTATCGCAGGAAGCATGATAAAGTGTGTGGATTTAGTGCCTGCTTCCGCGTTTGCTTTGTTCCTTTCTCGTTGCGCGAATACAGGACGATATGTAAATATTAGCTGTCCAAAGTGCCGGCTCTGCAACAATGTGTCACAGATGGATCGATCAGCCAATTCAGTAGCAAGACAGAGAATGAATGTATCACTCAGTATAAATTTTAAAAGCCATTATTAGCGGCGTACGCTTGGAGTTGCAATTGCTGACAAGGCCAAAGTAAGCTTACCCTTTCGCAGCTCTTAATCGCTGTCGCATTTGTCAGGCCTTAATCGTCGCAATTTTGGATATTAACTACTTAGGCGTAGCGGAACGCTGTGGAACGGTAAAGTATCTTCTGGTTTTACACCTTGCTGTTGATTGAGGTCATTTAAAAACTCATCCTGCTTATTATGCAGCCAATGGTGGCTACCTTTAAGATGAAGCTGAGTATCCTTTTGGAGTGTCCCGAAAGAGAATATATTTAGAATCACTGGGTTTTGTAAAGAGTCGCGGAAAACATTAACTATCGCGTCAAAATTAAGAAGAGGTCAGAAGGGCTGGTGCTTACGAACGTAGGAGTAATTCAGTCGCAGGAAAATAGAACTAGCCCAGCGGTTAAGAAATAGGCATTGGCAGAATCCACGCTAACTAATGCAGTGACGAACTGCGACCATGTTATGATGTAAAGCCCGAAGCTTGTGGCCAATCATCCGTCCATATACATCTCCGATTTATCTTTACGCCTCTAGATCCTTGGTCTGCCACTCGACATCATAAAAGGGGAAGGGGAAATGACTCTAAAGAGACACTGACGGCATAATGCCCCGACCATCGCAGGCGATGTCCATACCCGCGTGCACATCACACGGAGATTTAATAAGTTGGTTTAGGTTTGGTTTATGGGGGTTTAACGTCCCAAAGCGACTCAGGCTATGAGGGACGCCGTAGTGAAGGGCTCCGGAAATTTCGACCACCTGGGGTTCTTTAACGTGCACTGACATCGCACAGCACACGAGCCTCTAGAATTTCGCCTCCATCGAAAGGAGAGTTAATAAGTGTCTCAGAGGTGGACATGTGTGCGATAGTGGAGTGTACCAGTGTAGACACTAGAACAGCAGACGAACTGAGTGAATCGGACGTGGTACAGTTCACTGCGTCTTTTCGGGCCCACAGTCGAAAACGTTTACGAACTGACAATGCTGAATGCCGTGCTAAAGCAAAACTTACCTGAATATAATGTTTGATGCCGAGCCGACATTCCTCCCACCGAACGTCATGACGCCGTGGTAGAAGTCGGGCCTCACGCCAAACTTCCTCTCGCACTCCTGGGCGAACTTGGTGCTGTTCCACACCTGAGGGTAGAACATGTCCGTGACACCATCGCTGCACGTGGGCATGGTCAGCTCGGTGCATTCCTGCGTTGTCAACCACGTTAAATAATGCACATGCATACAAAAAGTTGAATGTAACCTTTCATTGTTAAGATAATATTTGGTGAGAATTGTTGCTGCAACGCGACCTGAGTGAAATTAAAGACTCCGAGGAGGTTTCTGTATATCTGTCACAACCAGTGATACAAATGAGTACTGGCCGGTTGAGTGTCAAATCGCTAGCAAAGAAAGACATGCAGGCTTTTCAGATATTCATATTTATTTTCATGAGGATATTTTGAAAAACAAGACATTAAGGCTATATTTTGCAGCTTCATAGTTGTGCGATGTGAATTTTAGTTGTTTATGAGAGCTGTGTTAAGCGCTGTTTTTTTCTGTCATGCCACTATTTACCTGGAACCGCCATGATGTTTGGTATGCGTGGAAAATGTCGATGTCGTTACAGGCACGCGTCCCCGTGCCATTGAAGAAGAGGTTCACGGTTTTAGCGACGGCATCCACGAGAGCGTCGTCGCTGGCAAAGCTGCTCTGTAGGAACTTGCACGCTTCCTGGTTTCACAATTGAAAAAAAAGTATAAGGAACTGTAAAATTACGCTCAGTAGCCACCTAGTACATGTGACAAAAAAACGTAACAAGCTTTACCTTATTACTAAGTTTCACAAGCAAATTTAGAGTGAGTAGGAATTTTATAAAGCGCATACTGCGAAGAAGACACTATACTCATAGCACATATTACTGTCACAGGACAAGTTAAAAGAGCATAGGTTTCCTTTTACCAATTCATGACCAGCACTCTAGGACAAAAATTTGAAATGTTGTAAAATTAAAGTACTTTTATGAAAATATTGAAGGTAATAGCAGACTCTTCAGACCTGTAGCATTTTTTTTATTGTTCCCATAGCTCGCATCGAGCAGTTAAGACTGTCATAGAAAATCAATGAGGAACACTTTTGACCATAGCAAAAATGTTAATACCAAAAAATGCAAGCCTACCAACGGGAGATCTGCGGATATATTGATTGTTACAGAGAAATCTTACAATGTATGAAAACATTGCGGTCATAAATTGTTTCCCGTTAAAAAATGCTTTTGTCCAGAAGTGTTGGGTATGAACTGCGCAATCTTTGCAGGTGGCGTTTTCGTTTCTTTTTTTTTTTTGTAGGCATAGCAGTCGTTATGTCCTTGTGTGGTATAGCTGCTAAGGCACGTTCAGAGAAAAGGAAAGAAACAAGGAAAGAGAGAGAGAGAGAGAGATCTATGGCCCGACGAATGAGGGTGCTGCTTTAGTGAAGAGGGTATACTATAAGTTTTCACATGATGTGTGGATTGTCGTGTGCAGACAGCGCTTCTACAGGAGTTTCTGAGTTTCTCGCGTGGCACGAAAGGACGAAAATATTCAAGGCCTATAGTTAGACAGCTGCTCAAAGGCTCTGCTAACTAGATGTGTACTTGAAAGCATTCGTGATCTTTCTTAGCTCCTTCCATAACTTAGCATGAAAACTCACTCAGTGATAGAAAACGTGAATTTTAAGAGACTTTGAGGATAGCAACCGTGTAGTTGCATTAGAGCTCGTAGTAACCAACTCAACATCTGACTGACGACTTCTTTTTCAGTACTGAAAATTTTCCTGATATTGTCAGCATCCCGCGCCGCCAGCCCCACATTTGTGGACGTGTTTCTCGTGTCAAAATTGTTCTCCGTCTCCTTGCTTTCGCTTAAAGGTTAGTTTATTATTGGTAGAGGGCACCAGTATTTGAATCCCTATAGGCACCGCCTTTACGAATACCAAACCCGCGCGGCAGATCACTGGCCCTACCCTGCAAAGGGAATGTCCAAAAATATAACATATTTTGCTGAAATGAGCAAACTATACCGCACTCTCCTTCACGAGAACGTCTCTATGATAGCCGTTATGAGAACGACTTCAATATAGAAAATATGCGTAGTTCATGTGACGTCTTATAGAGCGAAATTGTCGTCCTTTACAAAATAAAAATAAAACCTGCAACTTTCAGTTGGATTTCACTAAGATAGTTCAGACAGGTTTGCTTTAAATGTTTGCGTCTGTGATTTGTTCCCCCCCCCCCCCCTATTGCGCTGTGGATATTACGTGCCCAGTTTCCATTGGTCACCAGCGTGTTCGAACGCAAACATTTCTGGCATTATGGGGGAGCACACATGTGGAGAAGGAGGAGGTGAGGCAGTGAGCTTAAGCGGAAGAATAAACCGGTTTTCTACCCTGCACAGGAAGAAAGGGATGAGGGAATAAAAAGATGAAGCAGAAAAGAGAATAGCAGGAAAATGAAGTCAGTATGAAAAGTCGTAAAAAGTTCGGTAAAGTCCCAGCCTATCGTGCGGGCCACAAGTTCGCAAGAAACGGAGCAGTGCCTAGGAGGCCTTCACCGCCGACGATCACCGCAGCCAGTGGCCGAGAATCTTTTTTTCCGTCAGTGGGCGTGGATCTAGACGCTCCAGCGCATGGCGGAGAGACTGCCTTTCGGCGCTGTAGACCGGGCATTCACGTAGAATCTGGATGACAAGTTCAGGCGATGTGCCAGCGATTTGAAAATCCCAATAGGAGGGATGTAACAACGGTGGTGATGCGTACGCTATCGCAGGCGCGCAACCTAGATGACCTGCGCCACGTTTACTGTAGTCTGATTGCTTAGAGATTAGCTCCAGGACGGTAGCAGAATGCACGATAAATAATCTCATATGGAAGCCCAAAATATCGACGACACACAAACAGCTGTTTGGCAGTATGTCCCGTTTCAGGAATGCCTGTCGCGATTTCGTTGAACGCAGTCAACAATACACTGCAACCACTTGATCTAATAAAGTCTACTCGGCTGCTGACCCAACAGACGCGGGTTCGATCCCGGCCACGGAGGTCGAATTTTGATGGAGGCGAAATTCTAGATGTCCGTGTGCTGTTTGATGTCAGTGCTCGTTAAAGAACTCCAGGTGGTCGAAATTTCCAGAGCCCTTCACTACAGCGTCCCTCATAGCCTGAGTCACTCTGGAACGTTAAACCCCCATAAACCCTACCAAATCTGTGGAAATTTTGAAAAATTATAGTCGTGGAGAGTAAAGAAAACCGGCAGGCGTCCTCACCCTGACGGGGCGGGCCGGAAGTGGCGTCAGAAGAGTGGAAGCGTCAACGTAGTTGAGCATAGCGAGCACCATGTAGACGTCGTGAAGCCAATCTCGTAGCTTGATGTAGTCGCCAACGTGGAGGTCTTGACACAGCTTGAACTTATCGCGTAAAGCTTTGACGGACTCTTCTGCAGGTGGTAAGAAAAGAAAAGAATCGAAATCTTTAAGATCGTTGCATGATTATGAATATCGTTAACGCTATTGCATCAAGCATTTACTGTGGAATTGAATTCAAGAGAAATATGGAGTCACTAAAGAATATGATTTCTACTTTCTTTCAGTGTAAGTTATTGAAAGCAGGACTGCATAATTTTTGTCACAAGTTTTACCAAAAGTAGGCAACACAACACAGTTCTTCTCTAGTAGTTAACATAGCCACGCTGCGGCTCAAGAAAATCGAAGCTCCCCCCCCCCCCCCCCCCCCATTTAAAATCAATATTATAAATAGCAGCCGAGGAGTACGAACTTTCCGCTCCAGCAGTGTCTCCGTGTAGCAAGCCTCGTCGATTTGACAGACTGTCTTGTTTTCTGCGAGTCACTATTACGCCGCCGTGTTGGAATCAATATACAGTTGATCACTCTAAGGCTAACCTAGTTGGATAAAGTGTTCTGCCTCAGTCCGTACTTACAAGACAAAAAAAACAATGAGAATAGCTGGCTCCTTCATCTCTGTATGCCTCAACGGCACATTTCGGAGAATGAGCAAACACCACACCCGAGCCGCCGCGGTGGCTGAGTGGTTACGGCGCTCGGCTGCCAGCCCGAAAGACGCGGGTTCGATCCCGGCCGCGGCGGTCGAATTTCGATGGAGGCGAAATTCTAGAGGCCCGTGTACTGTGCGATGTCAGTGCACGTTAAAAAACCCCAGGTGGTCGAAATTTCCGGAGCCCTCCACTACGGCGTCTCTCATAGCCTGAGTCGCTTTGGGACGTTAAACCCCTCATAAACCAATCATAAACCAAACACCACACCCGGAACAAATTATTAATTTCAGTGAAGCCTCACGAAAGCGGTCACCTTCATATTGACACTGTCTGTACTGCATGCTCCCACAGTTGGAAATTACTCAGAAGCAGTGGTTTGAATATAGCCAATTTAGGATTAACTTGCTAGCACGAAAGTGCTCTCTTGCACCTCCTTTTTTTTCAAGACGGCAAAATCAAATGCATATCTAAAGCTAGTCCAATTGGTTGTTGATTTCTGGCAGTCACTTTACGGGAGGGCAAGTGATCGCTTCGTCATACTAAAAAGAATCGCTCGTGTTCTGCCTACACCAAGCTGATTACTTGCATGTTCACTGAGGCTGTATCAACGAGATCTCACTTTATACTTCTGCCCAAATGCGCCAGATAAGGTGAGACTGAACTCACCCAAGGAGAACTTCGCTTCGATGATGGACCATGACTTGCGAACTGCCTTGGCACACAGGGGTCCTCCCTGGTCGAACGCGTTGGTGATCGCTTGATTGAAAGCCGAACACGGTGAGAGGCCGGGAAACATGAGAAGCGGAGCACTGCTTGAGAGTGCCCTGTGCGCGCCATAGTCACAAATATGCCGTCAACAGAGCACCTTACTGCTCAAGTCCTACGTGTCGCAGTGTCAAGAGAATGCCAACAACTTCATGCCACGGGAAATGGCCTTCGTTCAAAAATGTAATCAACTCGCTGGGTGATGTTGATGAGACCTAAATGTATTATGCATGACGTTCAGCTCACTCCAGCTTCGCACCTTTATCTTCACACTTTCCTTCTTTACTAATTTTCCTACAAACATACAAATCTATTCACACTATGCGAACTGACAAGCCAGAGGATTGCTCTTCTTACCAACCTCGACCTTTCTTTTTTCATCAGACTTCTCTCGTCATTTGTGAGTGAGCATTCCCCCCTCCCTTTTTTTTTTGCAGTGACAGCTGTATATACATAACATCCAGTGAGGTCATGTCGTTGATGTCGGTGGCCATCTCCCTTTCGGTCTGCCTCCGCCCTGCGATGCCGGGCACTCGCCTTATAAGGTATGATGAGCGTGTGACGTACACCCTTTGTCAGAAATTTAAAGTCCAGGAGGTTCGCTTCCGAGCCACATCATGTGGCGTGTAATGCATTCTTAGTGATCAAGATCTGACGGCGAAAAGATTGTTCGTCCTGCACCCTCCTGCGGAAAGGACTTCCAGGAATCCTACAGGAGCACCACTGCACGACTTTAAAGCAAACCCCCTGGGCTTTAAACTTTTGACAAAAGCGTACCCTACACCCGTATATCCACAACCAATGACTGGTTGCTGCGCCCGTCTACGA
This sequence comes from Amblyomma americanum, assembly GCF_052857255.1. Classification (NCBI taxonomy): domain Eukaryota; kingdom Metazoa; phylum Arthropoda; class Arachnida; order Ixodida; family Ixodidae; genus Amblyomma; species Amblyomma americanum. The sequence goes on along the minus strand of NC_135507.1, from coordinate 36,371,082 downwards.
TATTCTGAGCAAAAGGCATTCACTACATAGCCCTTATACACGGCGAAAATTGAGTGTACGTCATGGCAGTATAAATGCGACATCCTATATCTCTACACAGAGTAACTAAACCCTCCAAGTGGCATTCGCACCGCCCCGACTGCCGCTGAAGTTCTCCTTACCACAAAGACAGATGTCCGGTGATTATTTTTTGTGATAAAGATGAAGTGTGGCAAGTGCGCTGCACGCACTCGCGCGCATGGGGGGAGAGAAGACGACGAAGTAGGAGAATACAGATCGGCTCGATCGTATGCCACGTGTACTGTTTCATTGCTAATTATCATTACTACGATACAACATATTTTGGCGACGAGGATGCTGTTTTGATTCGGGACCTTCACGTGGCCTGCTCACCATCCGTCATGAGCTTTTCTGGGCTTCAGCCACCACCACCCTTCCTGCCGACTCCTGGTCGTCCTGCCCTTCCATGGGAGCAATGGGAGCTGGCGTTCCGGAATTACATGCTGGCCTCGTGTGCCTCTACTCTGGGCGCGGACAGGCGGAAGGCCATCCTGCTGAATTGCCTCGGACTGGAAGGTCAGCGCATTTTTTATACATTGGCGCCGCCGTCGTCCACTCCAGCGCCTACAGCTGTGGCTTCGCACTCCGGTGACGAGGCGCCCCGCCTTGACGAATTTGATGCGGCGATAGCCATCCTGTCGGAGCATTACAAATCGTCCGTGAATGTAATCGCCGCACGTCATCGCTTTCGCCGTCGAGTTCAAGCTCCAGGAGAGACAACCGATGAGTACGTCGCTGTCCTTCGCAGCCTTGTCGGCGACTGCGGGTTTGGGACCATGGCGGACGATATGATCAGGGACCAGCTGATGGAGAAGACCTCGAGTTGCCATCTGCGTGAGTGCCTACTCATGGAAGGCTCCTCCTTGACTCTGTCGCGCGCCATGCTCCTTGCTCGACAGTGTGAGCAAGCTTCCCGGGAAGCCAGGGAATTGGCTGAGGAGGACGCTCCAGTACATCGTGTGAGATGCGAGCGCGGATCGAGACAAACACCACCTCAGGCCCATTGCTGCAAGTGCCAAAGTCAACCATCACAACCATCACAGCATTTTTTCTTATAATTCAGTTAGCAAAACCACGCCCTCATCTTGCAGCTTGTCCTAAGCGTCAGATCTTCTCAAGGGTCCCAGTCAAAAGCTGAGAAATGAGTAATCAATCAACCAGTTAAAGCTCGGAAAGCCTTGGCCTGGGGCGTCTTGTACAAAGCAAATAAGACAGTCTTGTTCCCAGTCTAATCTTATTCGCGGTTTAAAACTTCTCTGGGTTTTGAGTAAAAACGCATAGCTGGTTCACTATTTGTTGGTGGGCACCTCAAGCGCACCACGAACGCAGGTTGATCACTCGGTGTTTCTGCGGCGCGCTTGAGGCGTCCACCAACAACTGAACCAGCTATGCGCATTTCCTTTTCTCAAAACCGACAGAAGTTTTAGACCGCGAATAAGATTATACTGGCGATAAGGCTGTCTTATTTGCACCGTGCGAACCGCCCTTCGTTGTGGTACTCACGCTGTAACTAGATGCGGGTATTTCATGCGCATCCAGGCAGCGAGCATTCCTCCGTAAGAACCACCAAAGGCTACCACGGGGCGATTAGCAGCTCCAGGAAGCGTGCCCCTGAGGTGGATCAAAAGATCGGCGTAGTCGGCCAGCGCCTGCTCAGCGCTGAGGTAGCCCAGTTGGGGTAGTCCCTGCAAACGTGCACGCCGACGCATTGTTTTCTCAAATACGCTCACCTCGTTGGACACGCGTAGAACATATTTACACATACTTAAGTCGTCGGGCAGCCCATATTTAAGCATACTTAAAGGTTTTTCTCGTCCTGGTCTCATTCGCACTTTATTCGTACCCAAGATGTGCAGTCGGGGACATAAGCCTCTGGACCACGTGTTCCGTCAACGAAGCCGATAGCTCTGTTATTATCCGTCCGCTGGCGACCTCACTTGTGAAATAATAGGGTGTTGGCTTTCACCTTCGCAAGTGTGGTCTCCCACCGCCGGCTATCATTAAAGCTATCGGCTTCGCTTAAGGAACACGTGGTCCAGAGACTTTTGTCCCTGACTGCACATGAGGACAAGGAAAAAGCCATTCTACGACGGCTTGAGCAGCCCCTGGCCCCCTAAACAGAATGGCATTGGAAACCACAAAGACATGGTGAAAAATAGTTAGCCTTATGACGACAAACAAATTAATTTCATAAACATACAAATGTGAGTACAAGCAAACAAAAATGTATACAAAGGGTCCTAAACGCAAACACATACACATATACGCACATACAAAAAATCCTCCAAGAATGTACATCAGATTTTAAGCAACTGATGAAACTCAGAAATGGTTAATTTCGCAAGATTGATGCTAACTGCTGTAATAATTTCGAAGCCTTGGTAATGTAGTTTGGAGCATTTGCCTACCGTATTTCGTATCTCATTTTGGGATTTTCCAGTGTTCGGCACTTCTCGGGTTTAATTTTTTTACCACGCTCGCAAAAAGTCTTAACGCGCTATATAACTGAAATGCAGGTTACTGGATAGCTGCATTATATGGTCACATCGTGGTGACAGCATTCAGTACGGAAGGAAGAGAATTAGACGGGTCAAACTAGAAAGTCTTTATGCACAGTTTCCACTGCCCAAGCGGCGCTGTAATAGTTCCACTGCGCGCCTAAAAACTGCTGCCGTCAGCAGCTTGTGCCGCGATAAACGCTAAACCACACGCTCTCCGATTAGGTGGCAGCGTTCGGCTGATAACGCTCCTTGCTCAGGTGATCTCGACGTAACACAGTTATCTTTAAGTGCATCACGAGTGACTTCGACAGAGCGCAGAATCGTATTTCGATAAGCGCTGGGTTGGCGTGGAAACGCATTACTGACGCGTGTAAAAAATTCTTGCTTCTGTCACTAGGCAATGTTGCGGCGCTGCGATCGACAAAGGCAAACTTCGTCGCTAGTTGCCTATTGAGCGATCTTGTGCCCGCATACGGAAACTCAGCAGGCTACGACAATAACAGCAAGTGCGCTCGGCGGTCGACGAAGGTCCCAAGCATGCCCACAGGGCTATCAAGACCACAACCAGCAAACAAATAAAACAAGCAACATTGCGCGGCAGTATCGCGGAATCGATAAAAGAATATATCGATGGACCAGTCGAGGTATCATTCAGTCCAGTAAGCAGAGCAACTGCCTTCAGGCCACTCCAAGGCTAATCTCGCCTATACGCCAACGCCAGCACCTCCACAGCATCATTCTTTAGTTTACAAATAAAGCTTGGTGTAAGGTAAGCAAACACAACGAGGCTGTATGACTGCCAGTGAAAGGCTAGCCGAGAATTTTGCGGATTCCCTAGACGGTGTTCTAGATTTTGCGGCTACGGTATGACGAGCATTCTGTAGACTTCGATATAATTAGGTTTGGTAAGAGGTAATCAAAAACAACGCAACTACCTGATTACCAACGTGCATGGACAATGTATCGCTTTGGAGTAACTTAAAAGCTTCGATTCGACGTGCATATCTAGACTCCCTCCGGAGAGCTGGTCATTAACACAATAATTCGTACGCAACATTATTCAAAATTTACACATAACTCAAAAATGTACCACGCTGAGTGAGTTGATGATAATAAGCCGGCTGGTTACATTGTTTCCTTTGGAAGTCGCACTATTCGATATCCTGTTTTTCTTCTGAAACGATTCATTGCGATTGTTGACTGCGCAGACAACCGGAATCTTCTGGGTAACCTTCCCCTGTTGCTACCCGCCGCGGCATCTCGCGTAGACAGTAGTATAGCTCTGGAAAGTGAAGTGCTAAAAGCATATTATACAATCTTTTCAGTAATGTCTCTCCCTCTTTCTATCACTCTCTCTCTCTCTCTATAGCTGACTAAAAAATATTCGCAGTTGTTTTGTGGCTAGCGTTTACTATACTGCGTTGACCATAGTATCAAAGGTTCGATTCGTGCCTGTTTGGTGGAATGATTTCTTTAAAGATACAGTCCTAATACAGTAAAAACAAAAAACGAACATGCAGAATGGGAGTTTTACGTTGAGTTCTTTGCAACGCAGAGTGCTGCACAGTTTAAACGTCATCGAATGTATTAATGCCGGCGATTCCGATGTTCCTTGCGGCGATCGAGGTTGTCACAATTAGGAGCAGTGCTGCGCTTATGTGCAATGCAGTTTGCTCGTCACACTTACCGTTAGGGACTTCTGACCAAAAGGCATGGATTTGCCGTAGAAGCGATGCTCAGCAAATATAATCAGTGCTTTCATTTCGGGTGCCCATTCCCACATCAGGCCCTGTGGTGGAAAAAATTTGAAAATTCGAACAAACCAGACAAAGAACACTTCATAATAGAGGGGCAGTTTGGAACGCTCAGCAAGCGACCCCACTTCGCAAATAAGTAGCGCCTTGATATTTCTTACAGAAAAAACCTGCGACAAAATTTTAACTCGGAACATGTTTTGGACGTGAGTATATTTCTCAGGCGAATACAGAAAGCCTCCAAAGAGACACGAAGCGACATTTAAGGGACATTCCAAGCCATTTAAAAATTCCAAGAAGCATATATTCTGGCATAGTAAAAACAGACGAATGTTCTCGTAGCTCAGCACTCGACACCTCTAGCGCCCTCTGGGTCATAAACGAGGTGTTACAGGGTTGTTACTACTAATGTCATAATGCCGTTAGCTTCTTTTATTCTTATTAGACATTCTTCAATAGATGTTCCATAAAGTGTTTCAACAAATGCTTCAATGCTTGAACAAATAGCAAACGGTGTTTTCAGAGCCCCTTTTTATGTCGGTAGTATGGATACATGTGATGTTTCAGCGTGATTCAAAATAGTGACCACGGCCATGTCGCAAGACAGTCGAAAGGTTGTCGTTAAGTCGGCATTACGAATTTATAAAGACTTTAAATGACCATGATTATTTTGAACGGTGGTGGCCAATTGCAGTACAGTTATCTATAAGTTATTCATGAGCAGTACAAGCGGAACTAATGGACATTAACTTCGTTGCTACTTGGTTCTGATACCCTTCGTTAAAGTACATTCTATTCAGTTCTGCTCAAAATCTTTTAAGGGTCTTGATGATGATGATGAAGATGATGATGATGATGATGATGATGAGCGCCATGGGATAAGATTTTTTCTATTACTCAAAGTGGGGTCAAACACTCATTTCCCAATCATTTCACCATAAAGAAGTTGAGCACCAAGCAGGGAAAAACTTGTACCCATTGCTTTTAAGGGTCTTGTTTAGGCGTTAATGATAAAGTGCTTTATCTTGTGAAATAATTCGTGCCAAGCTAACTTTACCTCAGTGAGAATCTGCACTCATCCTACAGACCATTTGTTACAGTTTAGTTCCGACTATTCAGTTCCTGCAAAAGATCCCTGTGAAGAAGAGCAGCTGCTTGACAAGAATCCGAGCCCCGCGATGTATCGCAACGTGACACAACGGCTGAATTTTACAAAAGAACACACACGAAATACAGCAAAACTTATTGTGAGAGACTAGCCAGTTGCGTGTACAAGCTTTAGTACAACTTGTATATAGTATAATGTTATGAACAGATAGATTTTTTTTGTTTCTTTTTCTGCTCACTCATACTCCCCTCTCAAAAGCTTGTCTATTCCTAAGGGTAAAAAGAATGAAAGAAATTAATGGTGTTTATGCAACTTATATATTCGCATTACCGTGTTTTCAATGAAGTTCTCCATAAAAAACTCGTTGCCGGTGTAGAAGAATATCGGCCCCTTGCTTCTGTCCCAAAACTGATCAGCGACAGCATAACGCATCTCGAAGGTGTCATTGTTGTGGAATCCGAAGTGGTCAACCTGAATGTAGAAAGCGAAGGCGTTAACAGAGCGAGATAAAAATGCATAAACTGAGCACGTCTCGACAAGTTCAAACTTAAATTCAGCGAAAGAAACCAGTAAAGCATGAAAAGAGTTCGTTGGGGCCGCACCAGACTTTTTTTCACGTGCGCGAAGTTAAAACAGGCATGATTAGAGAACATCTGGAATATCACTTGATACGCACGGCTTCTTTCGTTGCTTTTCTATGAGATCATTGTGCATTCTGAGAAAACTGCAAATACCCAGAAAAGTTACGATCCGTGACCGGTAAAGCGACCACTCTGAAGATTTCAAGACGCGAAAATTGCTTTGCATTGTGAATTAATATATGAGCGGGCATTTACAGTAAGCACCCGTCGCAATAATGATTTTATTAAGAGAATTATTTTCGAATAGCTACCGAAAAGTATTGTGAGGTGGAAAACTGATGACGATTAGCTAAGTAATAACATTCAATGTTTCGAACCATATTTTACATCTAATGGTCGCAATTTTCGGTTCATATTTTTCACAATTCGCCGGTCTTTTCTCGGGGTTGATATCAGAGCGCAGTTTTCTGATTGTTTCGAAGAATACTTATTTTCTGCTAATGAATGACCGGCCTATTTCTGCGATATGGCACTCCTGTGTGTGCAAAATTCCCTTGTGACCAAATGTTGGCTATCAAGTGTTGGTTCGTCGGTTTACTAGCTAAATTAGCAATTAGCTAAATTAGGCTGTTTAGTATTTCGGCGGAGAGTACAATAAAACTTCCTATATACGATGACAAATGTCCGTATGAACTGCACATAAAAAATGCCCCTACCTTCGTCCGAAAGAAATGCTTCTTGTATGGTCCGACCTTGGCCGGCTTACCGCCGACGGCGATCGCGCCTAAGGCCAAGCTCCACATCCACACCGCGTTCATCTTTAGTCAGCGGCAGGCCACAATACTAACTGCTGCGGCTGCTGCGGACAAGCTGGGACGCAAGCGAAGGTGAAAGAACAAACGTCATTGTCCATGTCATTGTCCCTGGTATCGGCTCGCAAATCATGCTGGAAGCTGTGGCTATATCCGCCTGAACATGCATTTGTTCCACCTCTGCTTGTTTTCCGCATGCGAGGGACGTTCCGTGGGACACTCGTTATCAGTTATTACTTGTGCCCGTGGTGGGGAGAGAGTGCGCTCGCACTCTCTTATTATGCTCTTCTAAGGCCGGTCAAATGTCGACGTAGGTAGAGGTTGGCACATGACCAGATAATGCGATAAAGAATCATAATAACGGGCTGTAACGCTGAATGGAGTGTTGAACACTCCGCGAAAAGCAAATGAAACGAAACCTCTGATTCGTTGTTTGACTGATGCGCTCCTTGCATCGTTTGCTGGCCCTGGTATATCCGGTTCAGGTGCTTTGTAGAAAATAGTGTACACAACGAACTCGCAGTTTTTTCCGAGAGTTTGCTGCACCTGGAAGTGATTTTATTGATGCAGTCGAATTTAGCATCATTCTCGTGGCAAAAAAAAAAAGGTTTGGATTTTGGGCTGTATAGCGAGGGCAGAAAATAATATTGCACAAAACTGTGAGCTTGGAAGCACGTCGTCCGTCCTTTTTATGCAGTCACAGTTTTCCGCCAGTGATCGCATCGATTGTTGTTGCTCTGTGTCGAGCGTAATATGCATCTTCGGAAAACAGACTGATTCCACGATCCCTCATATGCTTATAGTAGCACAGTAGTAGACTTTTTTGGGGGACAAAAATCTACACAATTTGTCCTTGGTAAGTAGCATAATGGTGGTTTCTCGCCTGCCGAGGCCATCCCACCCTTGATAGCAGTGGCAACTATTTACATGATTTGGTCTAGAACAGTACTTGTAATATACAACACATGCACAGTTGTAATACAATACAACCAAGTCATAACCGCGTAATTGTAAGTACAATACATACATACATACATACATATATATATATATATATATATATATATATATATATATATATATATATATATATATATATATATATATATATATATATATATATATATATAAAGAGGGGCACACGAACGGAAACAGATTTATTAACGACGTTTAAATCTGTGTTTCCGTTCGTGTGCCCCTCTTTTCTGCATTAAAAATTTCTGGATCCGGGAAGACCTTTGAGAAGGGTATATATATATTCGTGATTCCGCGGCATCGGGGCGATGCCCTTTCCAGGAGGATTATAATGCCACCGTGTTAGCCATTTACTGCCGCCGCCATGCGGTGGGACAGCACCCGCTGGTCTTCTTTGTCTCCCCCGGCTCGTGCGTTTGTTCGCTGAGTGTGTCTGCCTGGCTAGTCCTGGTGTTCCCTTCTGCCCTTTCTGTCGGCTTTCGGTGACAATATATAAAAAATTTGCTACAGAACACAAAAACACAATAAGGTAAGATGCAAAATAAAGGAAAAATGCCTGCTTAAGCACATTATAAGCCAAAGAAATCAATCACACAAAAAGTAAAGGGAAATATGCCTCTAAATGGATTATACAATCACAGGGTATTTACTTACACGTCAGATCAGGATATTTTGATGGCACTATTTTTTACCAACCTGTCTCTTTGTGCGGAATTTTTCAGATCCTTGTAAAAACTTATCCGCCGGTCTTTTGTTCTGGAAGAGTAATAAATTCTCTTTCTTGAGGTCCAAGTGTACTATTTAGGCAGGGAACTAAATCTTTCCGATCAAAACAAAAAATAGCGCTTCAGAATGCTATCCTGGACGATTATCAGAAAGGTGCTGAAAAGTAACTTCATTACGCAACCTTGTGTTTGCCTGATGATGTCGCTTAGTGGCTCAAGTGCTGTAGGCTACTCCGCTCGAGGTGATGAGTTCGATACCGGCCGTGACGCCTCAATTGCGATCGAAGCGGAATGCGTAAATATCCGCATGGACTTATATTTCGCTGCACCCTAAATAACGGTGCGCAGTCTAAATACATCACGAGTCATCGAACAGCGCGCTTCTCATAGCTCGCAGAGTCATACTGGCACATAAAATCAACCATTCGATCAATCACATCATCATTCTTCAGTCCCTGCAAACCGCTCACCGTACTTTGCGGTTATCTGTGGCCTGAATATTTTTTCGTGTCTCTCAACAAACAGGACGCTCTCATTGGTTATTGTGCGCTTGCGAGAAGTGTGAATGAACATTAATGAGCTTTCAGGTTAAAAAAACAAGGGAGGGGGAGACAATGAGTTCTAGCTGAGGAGGCGGCGGCAGACGCTGCCTTCTGTGTGACCTGTGCGGATGTGGGCGTATTACTATGCAGGCGCACTTGTCTACCCTCGCAAGATGACTGCCGTGGCAAACCAAGCTTGGCGCTATTTCGAAACCATCCTATTTAATAATAAACACTGGACGACTGTTGGAAAAGCTGCAATTTTTAACGATACTGACGTAATAACACCTAACTATGATGTCTCTGCTAAATAAGGTGGTAAAACAGCAGGGCTGGAAGGACTGAACCACCGTACGGCAGTACTAAAATAGATTAGCGGATGCTGTATTGGTGTTATAGTACAGGGTGTCGCGTGAGCTGTGAGCGAAGGTCAAAGGTCAAACTAGCCTTGCTTTGGGCCCGTGATTATCGGGTGAAGTAGAACACATGACCCGGTAGTTCAACCACCCGCATCGTATGGGTTAAGTACCATGTTCAATCCCCAGTAACGCCGGGTGAGAAACTTTTGCGCAGCCAGGCAAAAGAAAAAAATTCCCCTGAGATTTCTTCTTCCCACCGGGGCGATAAATTGAACTTTGTATACGTGCAAGGTGATAGGCGCTGTGATAGGTGAGTTTTCTGTTGGTACAGTATGAAAGGCCGAAGCCATTTAAAATGGACACTTTTATACATATAGCAATTGCTGTAAACCTCCTTGTTGTTAGCGTCTGGTATTCGCTCTCACCCCTTCTAGCATCTTGTAATAACTCTTTGCAACAAGAAAAAGATGCCGTAGGCCGCTTTTTCTTTTTTATGTTTCTTTATTCTGTCTTTGTCGCGTGACGTTCCGTTTGCAAAAAGAAAAAGAAAAACAAGTCGGCGAACAGCGCGTGGATGCGTGTTTGATTGCTCATTCTATTGAGTGAGCGAGCGCTGTACGACAGTTAGAAATAACACGCAGGGGTCAGAGCAAACAGAATCTGACGCACCCGCTTTTGCCCACGTGGTGGACAGCGCGATACCATTGTTCGATGCGCGTGCCTTCGCGTGCACTCATCGCCTACCTTGGGCTCTGTCCACTAATAAGAACCACGGGACTCCGACAAAGGCGCCGCAAGCACTCTCCGTCCCTGTCCTCTCCCTATAGTGACATTGCTCCGAAACTGAGTTTGAAGTGGCATGAATGCCTTTGAGGCCACATGGCGAGAGAGGAGGAGGAGGAGGATGAGGAAGAGGAGGAGGAAGAGGAGGAGGAGGAGGAGGAGGAGGAGGAGGAGGAGGAAGAGGAGGAGGAGGAGGAGGAGGAGGAAAAACTTTGTTAAAGTGAACGGGAGTTGGACGAGCTTGTGGGTGGTGCCCTCATTCCGAGGCTCCACTGGCTTGAGCTGCCCTGCGGACCTGTTGTATGAGGGCCCGTTGCTCCTCCAGGCTTATCGCTGGTCAGCAGCCCCTCCCACCGCTCAAAAGAAGTGTCTTCCGTCTGCAGAGTGTTTGGTTTGGCCCCACACCCCCACGAAATGTGGAAGAGTGTAGGGCGGGCCTGGCACCAGGGACAGGTGTCGGAGTTTAATGTTGGGTGTATGAGATGTAGTCTATGCAGGTTTGGAAATGTGTTCGTCTGTATCTGCCACCAAGAGACGGCATCTGGGGTGTCTAATTTCCTATGAGCTGGATGGAAGTGTGTCCTTTGAAGACGCTGGAACACGAAGCGTTCGTTGTGCTTCGAAGGCAGAGAGATAAAAGCGGGCACGGTTTGTGGCCCCGCTCGGTTGATGATACCTCGAGCTAGAGCATGTGCCCTCTCATTTCCCTCCAGTCCCTTGTGGTCTGGGGTCCAGGTGATTTGGTTGAGCTTAGTGAGGGATCTAGTGCCCATGAGGCGACACGCAGCACCAAATCACCTGGACCCCAGGCCACGAGGGACTGGAAGGGAATGAGAAGTCCCATGTTTTAGTTCGAGGCATCATCAACCGAGCGGGGCCACAGACCGTGCCCGCTTTTACCCTTCTACCTTCTAGAGAGGAAACCATCCTCGCAGAGAGACCAAACAGACTTTCTTAGCAGAATTCAAGCCAGAGTCCTTTATGCACCTCGTTTGAATGAAGTATGAAGATGAATAAATCCATCGGCAGAAAACTTAAGAGCCTAGTAATGCTCGCCAAGTTATGCCGCCGACTCAATGTATCGACTAAAGAGTTCAAAATTTGTTTTAAATTGGAGGTGGTGGAGACAGCCTTATCGTTGCCTTCTTCGCCTGGGTCTTGTGTGTAGTAAATGTAAATTGGTTTTTCTGGAAAGGAAATGGCGCAGTATCTGTCTCACATCTCGGCGGACGCTTGAACCGCGCCGCAAGAGAAGTGATAAAAGGGGACCAAGAGAAGAAAGGATGAAAGAGGTGCCGTAGTGGAGGGCTCCGGAATAATTTCGACCGCCTGGGGATCTTTAACGTGCACTGACATCGCACAGCACACGGGCGCCTTAGCGTTTCGCCTCCATCGAAACGCAGCCGCCGCGGTCGGGTTCGAACGCGTGTTCTCCGGATCAGTAGCCGAGCGCGCTAACCACTGAGCCACCGCGGCTGGTCTTGTGTGCAACGCACGGCAGTGTTAGTGTATTTCGTCGGACAGGAGAAGGAAGCTAGGGGGTATGGGACGACGAGGGGGTGGGGGGGGGGGGGGGGGTCTATTTATTCGTTCGAATTTCGACGAGTTAGGTGCACTGCAGTTTGCTTTGCCTGTAAGCTTCTCGGAAGCGCATGTATTTTGGCGCGATGTAGCCAAAATTTATCGCGCCACTGCGCCGAGGATAACTGCGTTTTCGAAATTCTAGAAACTGGTATGGATATTACTTACGGTAGGCTAAACTCCTCTCAATAATTAAGGATCCTAACAGCGATAGTTAGGAAGTTAACTATCCAATTTTAGTTAACCAGCCTGCTAGTTAGCACGTCATAGCTGTATTCTGATGTACTACACCGCTGAAAATGCCATTCCGAAAACAGCGCTCTTCTAACTCGAAAAACCTTTTTTTTTTAATTGTGTAAATTCATGGTTGAAACGCTCTGTATATACATCATACACATTCAGAATACTACGTTTGTGCTACCTGCAGTGGCTACCCAAGCAGCACAAGTAATTGGCCCAACATTGGAACTCTATTGGCAAAGCTGGCCCTACAAAGGACCGGGATGGGACCATCCTGTTGCAACATTGGGCCGATGACCTGTGCTGCTTGGGTAGAATTCCCTTCTAGATTCGTCTTCGCAATACCGGGAGCCATAATTTAGAACTGCCGTGAATTGCAACCTGTTGCATTAGTGTTAATTGATCTTAATATATTAGCAGCTTCTAGACTTGTTAAGCTTGAGCACACTTCGTCGTTCTGTTCCAGCCTTCAGGCTTCAGTATAACAATACCTGGCTGCGAGTATGAAGCTCTGGTCATTGGAAAACCGCACGTAGACAGGACATAGTGGGACAGTTAAACAAGAGAGGCGCTGATTTATTCTTCGTACATCCTGCGTCTGTGCTGCCTTTTCATTCATTCATTCATTCATTCATTCATTCATTCATTCATTCATTCATTCATTAATTCGTTCATTCGTTCATTCGTTCATTCATTTCCCATTCTCACGGGTGGATGAAACCGAGGTAAAAGCTGCATGCAAACAGCTTGACAGTGACGCTCACGACTCAGCAGGGCAGGAGGTGAGCACGTATATTTCGAATCAGATAACGCGATGGCGGCCGTCAGCCTCATTCAGCCACGTGGTGATGTATTTCTTCTCCAACGCCCTCGCATCTACGACGGACTGCGGGTCGGCCGGGTTGGAGGAACGCAGATCTAGATGGTGGGCGGCTCCTTCCATGTAGATGGCGATCAAACTGTCCGAGATGCTGTCGAGGACACCGCCTGACGACCACGGGTCCAGGTCGCCGTTGCTGCGTATCAGAATTTTGTAATGAGAAAAGGGTTTTTTGTGTGTGTGCAATTCTTAGTGGTAGTAGGAGTACTAGGACTGGTAATTGTAGTAGTGGTAGTTGCGTTAGCAACAGTACTCCTACTAGCGCTAGTTCTGCTACTCGTACTGCTGCCAGTACTGCTACTAGGTTTATACCTCCTCCAACGACAGTTTTTTCCATGACTGAAATTATTAAGTTTTTGTTTTTCAGGTACTGATAATTGTAAACCCAAATTATTCGGGAGATCACACTACGACATCTCTATGTTCCTTTCTTCTTTCACTCCCTCCTTTATCCTTTCCTTTACGATGCGGTTCGGATGTCCACCAAGATATGTGAGACAGTTACTGCGTCATTTCCATTCCTCAAAAAGAAATTTTCAATTTCTCCTATAATGCCCTAGGGGGAGGTGCAGGTTACTAATAAACGAATAAATGGACGATGAGAAGGAGATGGAATGGTATTAGAAGTAGCAGCATTGGTAATAGTAGAAGTAATATATTACAACAAACAGCGCAAAAAACACAAGGACGTAAAGTACTTTTGCTTTTGCGCTGTTTGTTGTATTGGATCACTACCAATGGGCCCAACTCGATCTACGTCTACAGTAGAAGTAATAATAATAGTACCAAATACTCGATACTCTTGTAACAGAACAATCACCGATGACGCCACTGCCATATTACGTGACTAGCCCCCGAATATTGAAAATGGGGTACTACCCTCGCCCGCTGGAAACCAAGATCGTGATCACACGAGTGAATCGAAACGGCAGTTTCGTGTCACTCAATGAAGGCTGCAGCACTAAACCAGAACTGCGGCTGGGTGCGACTCGAAAGTAACTAGTTATGGTTTGGTTTGGTTTGGTTTGGATTGGTTTAGGGGAGTTTAACGTCCCAAGGCGACTCAGGCTATGAGGAACGCCATAGTGAAGGGCTCCGGAAATTTCGACCGCCTGGGGTTCTTTAACGCGCACTGACATCGCACAGTATACACGACCCTCTAGAATTTCGCCTCC